>NC_056735.1:1910074292-1910278887 GCF_019279795.1 Protopterus annectens
TTCTCTGTAGGTATATGTTTCATGCAATAATTGTCTTTTGTATGAGAGAATCATACACTGTCCATTTTAAAAGGTGGCAACTGTAGTAATACTGGCTGTCCAATATGCTGTCATCATCATCTTCTTTCGGCTGTTCCCATTAGGGGTCACCACAGCAGATCACCTATTTCCATTTCTTCCTGTCCTCTGCATCTTGTTCTGTCACACCAACCACCTGCATGTCCTCTCTCACCACATCCATAAATCTTATCTTAGGCCTTCCTCTTTTCCTGTTACCTGGTAGCTTCATCCTTAGCATCTTTTTCACAATATACTCAGCATCCCTCCTCAGCACATGTCCAAACCAACGTAATCGTGCCTCTCTGGCTTTGTCTCCAAACCTTCCAACCTGGGCTGATCCTCTAATATACTTATTCCTAATCCTGTCCACCCTCGTCACACCCAGTGCAAATCATAACATCTTTAATTCTGCCACATCCAGCTCAAACTCCTGCCTTTTTGGCAATGCCACTGTCTCCAATCCATATAACATAGCTGGTCGCACTACCCTCTTGTAGACTTTCCCTTTCACTCTTACAGGTACTCGTCTGTCACAAATCACTCCTGACACTCTTCTCCACCAACTCCATCCTGCCTGTACTCTCTTCTTCAACTCTCTTTCACACTCACTGTTACTCTGAACTATTGACCAAAAGTATTTAAACTCATCCACCTTTGCCACCTCTACTCCTTGCATCCTCACCATTCCTCTATCCTCCCTCTCATTCAGACACATATATTCTGTCTTAATCCTGCTGACCTTCATTCCTCTTCTCTCTAGAGCATAACTCCATCTCTCCAGGGTCTCCTCCACCTGCTCCCTACTCTCACTACAGATCACAATGTCATCTGCAAACATCATAGTCGACGGGGACTCCTGTCTGATCTCGTCTGCCAACCTGCCCATCACCATTGCAAATAAGAAAGGGCTCAGAGCTGATCCTTGATGTAACCCCACCTCCACCTTAAACGCATCCATCACTCCCACCGCAGACCTCAACACTGTCACACTACCCTCGTACATATCCTGTACCACTCTTACATACTTTCTGACACTCCTGACTTCCTCATACAATACAACTCCTCTCTAGGCACCCTGTCATATGCTTTCTCTAAGTCTACAAAAACACAATGCAACTCCTTCCGACATTCTCTGTACTTCGCCATCAACACTTTCAGAGCAAAGATCGCATCCGTAGTGCTCTTTCCTTGCATGAAACCTTACTGCTTATAACTAATCATCACGTCCCTTCTTAGCCTTGCTTCCACTACTCTTTCCCATAACTTCATGCTGTAACTGATCAATTTTATCCTCTGTAGTTATTACAGTTCTGCACATCACTATGCTGTGCACCCTCTAAATATGTATCTTCCTATACATATCTATACATAGTAATATATGTATATGTAGATGTGTGTGCATGTGTATATACATATATATTTATATATATATATATATATATATATATATATATATATATATATATATATATATATATATATATATATATATATATATATATATATATATACACACACATATATATATATATATATATATATATATATATATATATATATATATATGCATCTGCATATAAATATGTGTGTGTGTGTGTGTGTGTGTGTGTGTGTGTGTGTGTATATGTACCATTGGAATACCTTCTGCTTCCACATTGTACATTACCTATGGTAGCCAGACTGTACCGCATGATATGTTATTGACACTATCCTGACATCGTACAGGTGGGATGGATTACTGTTAACTTCTTGTGGCTATGTTGTGTAGGGCCCTGGGTATGCGTCATGCAAGTGTTGGTATTGTCTTGCAAGGCAGATCTGTTTGGATATGGAGAGGGAATAATATCATTAATTACAAGAGGTACTTAGATTGGGCCCCCTCACCCCCATTAATGGTGCCTTTGGTCATATATGCATTTGTTGTGTTCTCTTATATATATATATATATATATATATATATATATATATATATATATATATATATATATATATATATATATATATATATATATATATATATATATATATATATATATATATATATATATATATATATATATATATATACTGCTGTCATATAAATACATGGAGCTCTGATTGTATATATGCCTCTGTACAGAAATTAGTTTTTGTCATTTGTTGTGTTTGTACTGTTATGTTATAGAGCTTTTCTCCGAGGGCCTCCACTGTAAATGGACCTTGTTCTAGTCGGACTTTCCCGGTAAACAAATGTAAAATAAAAAAAAAAATACACACACACACATATATATATATATATATGTGTGTGTGTGTGTGTGTGTGTGTGTGTGTGTGTGTGTCTGTGTGTGTTTGTGTGTGTCTCTATACATATATATACATATATATACATATATATATATATATATATATATATATATATATATATATATATATATGTACACACATACATATACATATATAAATACATCTCCTGTACTGCTGAATGACTGTGCTGGATGACCAGAGTTATGTATATCTGACATGGCTTAGTGGTAAATCCTTTTGGCTATAGTGTGCAGGGTCCTGGGTTCAAGCCTTGCAAATGTTGTTTATTTTGTTGCTGGGCAGAACAAGGGCTGTTGGAAGCAAGGGTGATTAACACACTTTTAAGCTGTTGTAAGTGGCTTTGTGCAACAGTAAGCAATGCTAATTTCCGGTTAAATATTCTTACACTCAGTTAGCCTCTAAATTGCTTATCCTGTGGAAGCATTGCTTACCCCCCCCACAAACAGGATTAAACCTGCTTACTGCTGCTTAAATGTGCTTACTCCCACTTACCCCTGCATTAACCTCTTTAAAAGAAAAGAAAAAGAGTTGATAGGAAAGTGGTGAAAAAGTGGCACAAAGAGGAAAAGACAGTACGGAAAATAGCTAGGGATGTGCAGAACGGGTGTAGGGAAGGTCCACAGCTGCCCATTTCTTCTACAGCAATATCTGTGCATATACACTGATTTGGAGGTAGATTTGGACACTCATACCCCTGAGTGAGTGGTGAGGACAACAATAATATGTTGTGAAGCCAATTAGACCATATTACATGAGTCCCATGGACACACGTGCAAAATGGACTGCTATGTATGGGGTGAGATTTGTTTTTGGGAAGAGATTGCCATTTTTTCAAGGTGAGAGTGGCATGTTGGGGAAGGATAGCAAGTATATTTGCGGAGGTAGGTTGGGTAGGATGACAGACAAGACAGACAAGACAGCATGCAGGGGTGGTATATGACACATGTGGGTGGATAAACACCTTGGATGGGAGGGGTATTTGGAAGTCAGAAGCCCATGAGCCCCCAAATGGAAACAGTGGGACTGAGGTCCCCACCCATGGGCAGTCACCATTGCACCTTCATGGCTCCGAAGGTGCCGGTGCTGGGGGCTGAGAAGGAAGGGCAGGCTGACCCTCTAGATGAGCCATACGGTCCTCAAGCTGACATAGCTGATCTCCGAACTCCCTTGGGATCTTGGTATGCACCACACCCCGGACCCGATGATGGGTGACAGTTTCCTGTCCCTGCCCACTGCCAGGGAGGGTGAGCATCCCCTGAGGCAGTTCCACCCAGTGGTAGTGCAGGACCAGCAGAAGATGAGGTCCCAGGGTGGGCCCCGAGAAGTGCTGATGCCCGGTGCTATGGCCAGAAGAGATGGGAGAAGTGGGTCCGCAGGTACCAGCCTTCCCAAAAGTGCTATGGTGTTTCAATTTTAAAACATATGTGGGTTAGTATTAGTCAACACATTCCAGGATTAGGTATAATAGCATGCATAGATATTCCCATTAACCCAAAACACTAGATAAGAAACAGTTGCATAGCAAACAAAACACATGCATATATGGACCCACAGTGGCCAATACAACAGCATGCAGGTACATTGATGGCAGCATGCCACCAATGTGGGAGTATTTCAACATGGCACATGCATAGAAACACATTTCAATATTTATCAAACAATAGGACTTATGTCCCAACAATAGATTTAATTGTACACATACCCATTGAGTTGTGTATTTATATTATTGTTGCAGATATGGTGGGGGGAAGAAAGATGTCAATTAAAAACTTGTATATCCCTGTAGTTCTCAATACTTTCTTAGTCAGTGCTGTAATCTGTACCTTACTGGTATTATTACACTACCCTATAGCCTTAGTTTGGACAGTGGTACGTTTGCAGACAACTATATATGTGAACTGTGTTTTACCTGTAGTATACACCTCTTACCTGTTATACCTGTGTAGGTATTGTTTGTTAACACTACCTGACTGTATCTACGCATATTCCCAGATTCCAGGTTGATGTTATGCACATACTTCTCAATCTCTTATAGCACACACTCTGGGCAAGTCTTGACCACATGCAGGTGAAACTGGGACATATTTTGACAATTGTCCTCATAAACCTTTGGTGAGTTGCTACAATGACAGGTTTCTTTTCATATACATTTTCTGAATATTTACAGGTCTGACAGTCAGTTTTATGTCATTAAATGCTGCCTAAATGTCAGAGATCATCACACTGATTTGCCAGGGATACAGTTTAACAGGCAGCGGATATGGGCCAATTATCTGGACATTCTTGACAAATCTGTACAGTTGAAAGGTATGATTCTGCATACAGCTTACTACCACTCCCAGGATTCAAACCATGGCTGCGTCTGCTAAAAATAAAACAGTTTACATCACAGTTGAGTGTGGTACTTAGATATGGCTGTGTGTCTTCTCTGATTTCTGTCTATAAGTCTCCTGTGGTTTTACAATCTGATCTTGTAATTACAACACTCTTATACAGGGTTTCCTAGACAGTTTTATTATGTAGCACAGTGTGGATGACAGTGATGACTAATACATTATTATTCAGAGAAACTGCAACACTAACAATGCCATACAATACCAGACTAAGCAGTTCCAGTCCGGGATTTCAATCTTGTTTTTCCAGGCACAGTTTTCTTATCTGACAGACCTGTGGAGGAAATGTTTGTTAACACTACCTGAATGTTGCCACACATATTACCAGAGTCCACATTATTATTATGCACATATGTCTCACTCTGTTACTGCACACACTCTGGTCATAGCTTCACAACATGGGGTTAGAGATGGGACAAAGTTTGCATATTACTCTCATAACATTTTGATGAGTTGCTAGAATGACAGGTTTGTTCTTATAGATATATTTCTGACAGTTATGATGTCTGACAATCAGTTGTATGTCATTATTTGCTGTCTAAACTTCTGGGATCATCCCACTCATTTGCCAGGGGGACAGGGTAACAGGCAGGAAAAGTAAGCCAATTATCTGAACTTTCTGTACAGTTGAGGTGTATGATTCTGCATACAATTTACTACCACTCCCAGGATTCGAACCATGGCTGTGTGTGCTAAAGATGCAGCAGTTTACATCTCAGTTGAGTGTGCTGTTTGGGTTATGTTGTGTATCTTTTTACTGTTTTCTGTCTACGTCTCTATTAGTTGTACAATATGACCTTATGATTACAGAAGTCGTATACAGACATTCCTACACATTTTATTTATGTATCACAGTGTGGGTAACAGTGCTTAATACAACAGTACTATTAAGATAATGAAACACTACATTACCATATGATACCAGAGTAAACACAAGCAGTCCAGGAGTTAGACCTGTATTGCCAGGCTGTTACCCTTTTATTTACATACAACCTATATAAGACTCTTCCTGCCATATTGTCTGGTTTATTCAGTACATCCCATACACAATACAGGTTTTATAATGGCAATTCACTTTCTACTACTTTTAGATTTATTTCTTATGACAGTACATGCAAGATTATTACTAACTTGCCTCATGATGCAGCCTCTGCAGCCTACAGGCATGGGCATCCTGATTTACAGCCAACTCTGCTGCCACTGTCAAAGACATAAGAGGAATATTTAGCCATACCTATCCATTATATACATGAGCTGGCAATTATTAAACAGGTAGCAGAATGAGTACTTACACACTGCTGGGACATCACCCCTCTGCCTAGCTTCTTGGATCCTCCATTTCAGGTCACCATAGTGATGACTGACCTGCTCACACCTCACATCTGCACTTAATGCAGTACTCCAGTTCACAAATATATGTTATTTAGTAGGTTATACAGCAAACAAATTTCATATATTGCTTTCACATGGAAAATGGAATTAACTACAGTGAGGATCAAACTGGGAATGACTGCTTGCAAAGTGAACACTCTGACCACTACACTATTGCAGTACTGCTTCAATTGATTATATCTTGCTATTTATCTTCTTGTACTATTTAAGCTACAGTACACGTAGCTAAGCAATGGGCAAACTCATGCAGCTATGGTTAAATTTAATCTGTTTGATAAAAATAAATTCTCTACTGCTATTTTCTCTAGGAAGGGACAGATTACACTTATTGCTGTGGATTCCTGCATGCATCTGCACATTTGGCAGACATCCTAGCAATCCCCAATAACTCTCAACCACTTCATGCAAAATATCTGGACAAAGCGTGCCAAGATGAGGTACAACTAGGGACATATTTTAAATATTGCTCTCATAAACTTAGGTAAGTTGCTAGAGTAACAGGGTTTGTTTTAATGTAACATTTCTGATGGATTTTGTGTCTGAAACTCAAATATATTCCATTATTTAATGACTTCAATCCTGACATCATCCCACTGATTTCCCAGGACAAATGGGATACAGGCCAACTGAATGGGCAAAACATCTGTACATTCTGCAAAGATCTGTACAGTTGGGAGGTATGCAACCCCCTATGAGTGTTCTCACTTATTGTAATTGCCAAACGGCAATTCTTGAGTACAAGGGCATGTGTATTTTGAAAGCTCTGCTCTCAGACACACCCCCTACACTCATCCATGCTCTGTGTCCATTTAGGAGCAGAGGCAGCGCACCTTCATTACTATGCATGGCGTGCTGCTGAGCTGCTCTTAAACGGTAATTTCCATGCAAGAATAAGCTATTCCTGCACAAAACCTTACTGAATCCCGGGGATTACTGTTACCCTCAGCAGGACAGTACCCAGCACAGCAAATAGCACAATAGCCATACTGTATATTATTTGCAGCTTCAGCACTGTGGTCCAACCTGTTACATTCAAAAAAGGGGAGAAAAGGGGGCGGATCCTAGATGGCTAACTGATAGCAGCATCTTTTTGGAGCTCCACAAAAGTATTCTAAATTACAGGAAAATCATCAACTTTAACAAACTAAAATAACAGATTCTTATTAAGGAATATACAACCTATCTTCACATCAAATTTGAAGAAAATCTATTGAAATTTCCTGTCAAAATTAACTGGAGATTATAACAGTGTGGAAATGAGCAATTTAAAGAATTTCCACTCTGAAACTACACTGAAAAAAAAAAAAACAACTGATGTCTACCACTCTACATGAACTTTCTCCAAAAATGGTCAATTTAAAGGACAATCTAGAAAACCTTAAAGAAAATTGTCAGAAACAAGCTGATGTGCTCAAAGAAATACTACAACAGCAAACTAAAATATCTAACATTGAAATCTCATTTTGTGACATGGATGGCAAACTTAAAGAGGAGGAAAGCCATAGTGAATTCCTTTTAGTACAAAGCAACTGGCTAATAAATAAAATAGATGATCTGGAGAATAGAGAAAGGAGAACAAACATAAGGATCTTCAGATTACCAGAGAAATCTGAAGGTGAGTACATCATTTTATTTTTAAACTCTTGGCTACCTGAAATATTAGACTAAAAAGAAGGACTATCCAGTGGCATAGAAAGGGAGCACAGAGCCATAGGTAAATCAATACCTTCCAAACCATCTTCTCCTCCAAGATCTATAGTAGTAACATTTCTATCATTCCTGGATAAAGAATTTATACTTAAATCAGCATGGAGAAGAAGCCCCTTAACCTATAAACAAAGTCAAATAAGATTTGACAATGAGTATTACTCCAGGGTACTGGAATTAAGGGAAAAAACTTGGCTACTTGTGAAACTCCTTAAACAAAATAAAATAAAAGCACAACTTGTCTGCCCAGCCAAAATTAGAATATTTTATGCAAATAACATGAGAATTTTAAACACCTTCGAAGAAGCATCTTCTTTCATCAAGAATAATAACATAATCACAATACCGGAAGAAATTGAATGGTCAGCATCAACATCCTTAAAAAGATCCCCTGGAAAGAATATATAGACTGATGTAAAGAAGAAGAAAAAATAACTGATATCCAATTCTCTCAAAGAATCTATAAAAAAAAATTATATTTCGTGAAAACAAAGTATGTACTTTGGATTATCCTTTCTACCAATGTCTTAAGTTACTTAATTCCTCCTTTTTGCCTATTATTCTTAAATATAACTCTAGTCATTCATATCAATAGCTCTAGTAATTGATTTTGTACTAAAATTCAGTACTCGTAGTTACTACTAGTTTAATATATATCCATTAGCACATTAGAATAGAAGCTGGTATGGTAATAACAAACTGTTTAGTTGAGAAACTATAATTGTTGCTGTTCTGGTTATTTTTCTGAAAACAGGTCAAGGATACTGCTTTACATGACTTGCTTTGAGTTAAAAGACATAGCTGTAAATGCTTCACAAAAGGGATAAAAAAGTAATAAAATCTTTTGAAATTATTTGCTATCCTCCATTCATTTTGCAGGTGTGGGCTTCTGACTGTAGGAGGCAAGCAATGGTATTGTGTCAGATGCAGCTACGCTGCACATAATGTTTTCTTATTGCGTGGTGTAACCTTAAAGGTACTCAAAGTACAAGTTTTCATCTTGATCATAATATAAAAAGGCTGCCAAATGCTTCTACACTACACCTTAGGAACGTGCATATTGACAATTTTGTGTCTAGGCAGTAGTTATGAGCTTCCTTATTCTCTATACACTCATCTTGGCTTTCACTTACATCTTTTACAGCTGTTAACATTCTATGTACTAATATTAATACACATAGTATAACCAGGAAGTGAGGCACAACACCACATATTAAAACAAACACTTATACACTGATTCCTTCTGGCTTATAATAACTAATTGCCCTGTGCATAAGCATTAACACTAAACTGCATTGAAGTCTTATGACAGAACTTGAGCAGGGGAAAAGGGAAAAAAAAAAGAAAAACAGAATCAAGTAAAGCTTGAAGTAGCTGCTCTAGTCCAGAGTAAATACACTTTTGTTTTAATATTTGAAATAAGCTTCCTCATGACTCACTCAAAACAAATGTTAATCATTTTTTAATATGTGCTTTGATTGTTAATCCTTGAGGTTTAAAGTCTGGTGGTCAAATGCTAAGGATGATCATATAGATTTGTAAGTTTGGGTTACCACACATTATGTAGGAGAGATGGAAACAATGCACTTTTCCTCATGATGTGATTTTTTTTTTCTCGCTTACACTTACTTGTTGACATTAGATTAGGAAGTGGAGCTTTGACTTTATAATAGGGCAGCACCATTGTATGGGCTCAGTGCATATTGTCCAGCTTGCACACTAAATGCAAGAGGACTGTCATAAGTGACGCGATGCAGGGGGGCATGTGTACAAGCAAACACAATGACCTGTGGGAAGTATACCATCAAGAACAGATTGTCAAACCACACTTCACACTATTTTGTTTTTAGTGAAGAAAAGGCATTCCTACAGTTAACGCTACTACATATATCAAGACATTATGATACATACAGCATAAATTCATGAAGAGGAAAGCCTATCAAACGTTTCCTCACCTATGTGCAACTAAAGATCATTTTAAAGTGACAGACATCCTATTGAAGAATGGTAATAAACAAATAAAGTCCACTAAAATATTTAAACCATTCTATTACAAATTATAGTCAAGATCACAGGAAAGTGCATCTATTTTTGTTAGTGGTACAGTAAAGAATTAAGCTGAATGCTAGTAGCCAAATATTATGACACATCAAAGCCTATTCTCTAATTGGAATATATTTTATAAACATCGCTTTGTACTGATTGATACTCAATGTATTTCAAAGCTTGGATTTACATATATCACAGTTATAAATGCAGTATGTGCATCATTTTTACATTGCCTTTTCAGCTTATTGGGGAAGCATACACTATTTATTTTTTTTTACTCTTTGCTTTCTTTGCAACTTACCACACATACTAACATTACAAGATGTGTAAATGTGCATAGAATGTGACTACTAATATGTGACCCCTTCCTTTTTGGCACTGTTTCCAGGTTGTTGAAAGTGAAACACATTCAGTTTGTTCATGATATCTTATTTATTTATGTATGTATTTATTTATTTATTTATTTATTTATTTATTCTTTGTTGACTGAGTTAGTCCTACTAGGCTGGATACCATGACACTTCCCTAACTCTTTATATCCAACTGAGTTACCATCAGCTTAGGCTAACATAATCTCAGTTTAACATCACAAGATATACTTGGAAGTACAGCACCATCTTGAATACTGAACTGTTTACATTTCATTCCCCACTGCCGTTGCAAGGGCAAAAGCCCATTTCCTCTGATCAGTTAATATTGTACAAATCAAACTGTCTGCAACCCTTTTTTCAGATTTTCTTGTTTTGTTGTAGTTATTAGTGGAAGAGCTGTATGCTCAGTACAGCTACATGAGACTCCATTTGGCAGTATAGCCATTAACAGAGATGAGTTCAGACAAGCATACATTTTTCATATTTTCTTATAACAGGCACAAATTCTAGACGTGCACAGAATATATGGCATATTGGTAAACCCTGGGAGATAGGGAAAAAAAGGTGTATGCAGCATAAAATATCTTTATGTGGACAAAATACTAGCTTTCTTCCTATCAATGAGACATGTTTCCCTTTTAACCCATTACATAATTACCAACACCCCATACATTTAACAAACGTCAAATTTGGGAAGCATTTTATTGCACTATATATATTAATGTCATTATTATTATATGCAATCTTTTTTCCTAATAATTATTTGTAGATGTATTTATCTGCCTACTATGCATGTGTGTGTATGTATGTATCTACATGTATGTGTGTGTATGCATATATAACTGATTTAACACAGGCTGGAGCATGCTTCCCTCAACAAATATGAACATGTGAAATGCAAGATTCTCAGGCTGGGCTTATTTAAAGGGGAAACTCATCATGAACTACTGTAATGGTAATGTTCCAGATACATATTACAGTATAAGACATTTACTAACTCTATGTAATTGAATTACATCCTCTTCATTGCCAATGTTTAAAACCAATAACACTTCTATCACTCTACAAAATATTAATGGTCTTGAAGCACACATCATGAAATGAAAAAGAACAGAGAAGATAGAGAAAGCAGCAGTATGGAACCTGTCATATGATTAATTTTTGTCTACTCACATATTGTTCTATTAACAACTTTATTCAGTATGGAGAAACAGGAGGGGGGGGAGAGGGAAAAAATGTCTATTTTACTTTATTGAAGTTAAAATGCATGCTAATGTTTGACTCACTTTTGTATTTTATTATTTGAATCAGTTTAACTAGTTGTGACCTTATTATTCTGAATGTACACCTGTATGGAATTACATTTGTTTACTGTAGTTTCTTAGATATATATATAATACAGAAACAAAATAAATATCTATCAAATTTCTTTACAATATACATAAGCTCACAAAAGTTACTAATCACTATTTATATGTAGTTACATGGCTACATGGGAAGTGATTTAAAACTTAAATCTCTTTTAAGAATTTGTAAATTAGTCTGATGGTTTATTGATTTTGGTTACAAATAAGCACAAATATAACAGTTATTTCACTAGTCTAATTACTATAGGTAACATACTACTGTCTAATGTTCTATGGAAATACTTTTAAAATGTATAATCTTCAACTTGATTTAATAGAGTGGTCCTCAGAGTACAATATTCTTACATTTATAGCCTAGAAATATATTTAATAATTGAGTAAAATATCACAGAATACAACTTACAATATAAACATATATTCTGATGGTAGTTAATTCTAGTGCCATTTAGATACCAATTTAATAACTATATATTACTTTACCTTTTATTTTTGTATACTTCAACATCTCCAGGGATAATAAATGTAGCCCAAAAGAAGGGTACCTGTAGCTTTTCATCTTGTGGTTAGTTATGGGACATAATCTGATAGAACAAATCATGTCTATCAGATTAGGAGTGTATAGCACTCCATGTTTGTTAGAGGTTGTTAAAAAATACTTGACTAATTGTATATGTAATCCAGACCTTAATGTTTTCTTCCATATCAATTTTTGGCCGGAATATAGCTTCAACTATTATCTTTTAATAGAAAAAAGCAATCTGATCACAATGCATTGAACAAATAACAAAATGACTCATTCCTGGGATACCAAAATTACTCATTCCTGGGATAATGGGCAGCCATGGTGGTGCAGCGGTTAGCATTGTCACCTCACAACAAGAGGTTCTCTGGTTCGATCCTTGGCTGGGGTGCCTTCTGTGCGGAGTCTGCATGTCCTCCCTGTGGTCGCGTGGGTTTCCTCCGAGTGCTCCGGTTTCCTCCCACATCCCAAAGACATGCTGTAGGTGGATTGGACACTCTAAATTGGCCCTAGGTGTGAGTGCGTGCATGTGTGTGCCTTCTGTGGAAGGTTGGGTGCTGGGCTGGCAACTCAACACCATAAAACTCCACTGCCAATCATAAGCAGACAGGTGATCCGCCATGGCGACCCCTAACAGGGAAAAGCCGAAAGAAGAAGAAGAAGACTCATTCCTAGGATAATAAGAGAAAACTGAATAAGACACAAATACAAACAAAACACAATCATAATCTAGCAATATGGAATCAACACTACTTTCGCTAAATACTAATGGTTTGAATAATTCCAGGAAAGGTCAAACTTACTAAAATACTTAAAACTAAACAAAGCACAGGTGATATTTCTTCAGGAGTCTCATTTTAAAACTAATGACTAATACATATGGAGTCCTAATGAATGTTTAATATTATCTCATTCTTCTTACAAAAGAAAAAAAGAGAAGAGTAATGATACTTTGGAAAAATATTACTATTTCCCAAGTCATTTATAATTATGAAGATAAAGAAGGGCTTATAGCTAAAGTAATAATAAAACTCAGCAATAGAATTTGGACACTAGTAAACTTATATTGGCTTCCTGGCATGGGTGTAGAGACAGTAAGAAAACATATAGATCTCATTGAGAATGTATACAAGGGATACTTAATAATAAGTGGAGACTTTAATTGTATTTAAGATAATTCTGAGACTACAAACAAAATAAACCTTCGTCTTAGCCCCATAGCAAAAACTCTTAAAAAGTGGCAGAAAACCTAAAATTAATAGATACATATAGCCACAAAGACTATAATTGTTTATTATTTTCACATCAAGATCATAGATTTAACACTCAAACAAGAATAGATAACATTTTTATATCTCAAGAGTTAAATATAAAAATAATCAACTTCACTATAACTCCATGTCCTTTATCAGATTCTAACTCACTTATTCTTAAACTAGAAGTAAACTATAAGAACTTAACATATATGACAAGGATACCAGCCTATATTACAAAATTTAAAGAATTTAAAAATGGCTAGACTCGTAACTGCAATTCTATCTAGATACTAACTATACTGAGGAAACAAATATTGTAATAGTATGGGACACAATGAAAGCTTATATCTATGGCAAAATTCTGACTTGGAGCAAAAATAAATCAAAAGAATGGGAATTTGAATTGCATAATATTCAAGAACAAATCATAAAAATCAAAAACAAGGATCCGACAAATATATCCAATAACAAAAAGAAAATAGAACAATTAAATAAAATATCCAATGAAATTCTAAATCATAAGACTAATCTAGCATTAGAAAAATTAAAACTAAACTCATACGCTACTACGCCTAAACATGTGCACATCTTAGCAATGAGAATTAAAAGACAAATTAGAGAGAATAACATCATGAGTATCTCTCATGAGGGAAGGATGTGTTCTAGATGCTTTTAAATTTCACTATACTGAACAAAATATAACAGGTAAAACACACACAACAACTCTTCTAATGTAGAAGTAAATATTCCTATAATCAAGATAGTACCAGAAAAACTAAAACTTGATATTCTAAAACAAATATCTTATAAGGAAGTAATTGAAAAAATAAGGAAAGTAAATGCAATAAAACTCCAGGAATTGATGGAATAATAAACAAATTATATAAAATATTTCCAAATTCAATATTATCAATACTTCACAAAACTCTAATTGAAGTACAAACTCAAAATAACCTCCTCCCTCATGGAGATATTCGTTAATCATGCCAATAATAAAGGAAAATAAGGATCCAGAACAATGTAATTCTTATAGGCCAATTTCAATACTCACCAAGGATTATAAAATGTTTATGTCCATATTAGTTAATAGAATTAAAAAATCTCTGATTCATATCATAAATGAAAACCAAACAGGTTGTATACATAATAGACGTACCTATGATAACATTCAAAGAATATTAACTCTTATAGATATTATAATTAGAGATAAACAAGAAGTTGTTATAGAATCACTAGATATCAAAAAAGCATTTGACACATTAAATTGGGACTACCTATACAAGGCACAAGAACTTTCTGAATTCCCATCTGTCTTTACCTCATTGAGAAAAAATATATACAAAAATAATCTTGGATATATAAAACTTGGGCCATTCACCTCAGATGCTATAGAGATAACCAAAGGCACAAAACAGGGTTGTCTGATGTCCCCAATTTTATTTGCATTAGCTATGTAACTATTTGCCTCTTCAATACATAGTAACTCTAAAATAAAAGGCATATATTTTTATGGTCAATTTAATTCCAAGATTATGTTATTTGCAGATGATGTACTTCTCACCTTATCTGTTTCACAGGATTCCCTAAAAGAATTAGATATATCAGTTGAAAAATTCTATTCAATCTCAGGTCTTTATTTTAATAAAACAGAATCTAACTATATGATTCTGAACAAAAAAATCCTTAATATCAAACACTAATCATATAATAGGTTAACAAGTCTCCAATATCAATTATTTAGGAATTACTCTATGCAACAATGTAGAAAAAAAAACATTAACCACAAATTATGAAAAAATCATAAGCACTATAAAAACTCATATTGCTAAATGGAATACAATGTACCTGAAATTTGAAGATAGACTACAATTAATAAAAATGATATTACTTCCAAAAATAATATACATACCTCAAGCTATGTCTGTGGCACCAACTAAACAAACTTTAAAAGAAATAAATACAATCCTATTAAAATTCCTCTGGTACACTAACAGGAGCAGAATTGTTTATTCACATCATGTTAGACCATGGGAAAAAGGAGTGATTAATTTCCCAGATATAGAATCATACCTAAAAGCCTGGTCCTTTAGAACACTTATAAATTGGATAGATCTAAATTATTCTTTCAAATGGAAAGCTTTTCATTCCACTATATTCTTAAATGAAAATAATATAACTAAAAATCTCATGTTAAACAACCAAATTAATAAGTTGTGGCATATACTAAATATTAATCGTCAATATAATGTATCAAAACCAACCAACTTAAATTATATAAACTATATTTATGACTCCTTTAGGAAATTTATAAACATTAATATAGATATAAAAGTGTGGATAGAATTACTAATTCCATTCACTTCTACAAAATCTTTACTAACAAGATGCACACAAACATTTTCACCAACTGGGAGACAAAAAATGTATTTGTTAACATTGTATAAACAACCAGAAAGTGTTAGATTATCAACATATATTGAATACATATGTCATCACAAACAAGGATTGGCTAGTACTGCAAACTGTAATATTGTATGCACAAGATCTATGCAGAATAATCAATAATTCCTCATTTAAAACAATTCCTAAAATAACAAAACTAACGCTTGAAATTATTTACAACAATTAAAATTGGACAAATATAACTTCAAAACTTTACAAAATTATAATGAATTATAAAGTTATAACTCATCAAAACTACTGGAATTTCATTACAAAAGGTCACACAATAAATTTATCAATGGAAAGTAAAACTCATTTATTATATTCCATTAAATTAACTTCTAATTCTCAATTTTGGAAGATATATATGTGGAAGTTTCTGCATAGATATTTTCTCACACTTATCAAACTAGCCAAATTTAACATCACCAGAGAAATTATATGTTGGAGATGTTTACAAAAATGTGTTGCAAACTGGATACATATGTTATACAATTGTATAAAACTTAAAAAATATTGCAAAGACAAAAGTAAATTTCTTCAAGCTATATTTACAGATACATTTATATTAACAAAATCTTTAATATTGTTAAATGTTAATGAAAAATAGAAATGAATAACAATGATTTATACCTATTGTGAACTTTGTTAGCTGTTGCAAGGAAATGCATTACAAGAAAATGTAAATCATCATCTGAACCAACAGTTGAAGAATTTTTCCGTCTCTTGAAAGAAACAACTTTGATGGAAATTAAGATCAAGGAACTGAGAACTGCATCAAAAGTATGGATCAATAATACCTGGAATAAGATACTATCGATAATTGACACATTAAAAATGATTTCAGTAGCCTCTTAAAGACAAGGAAAGATAGAAGAAGATTTTTTTTACATTCTATGCAAAAGCTTTACTCTATTATCTGTCTCTTTAATTTAATTTTATTCAGGTCAAATGTAAATAATGTACATAGTTTATCACTTATGTTTCTATTGTCATATATAATTGATTATTATAACAATGGTAAAATCAATAAAAAAATGTCAAAGAAAAAATTGGGGGAGAAAAGAAGTATACAGGAAAGTACAGAAAAAACAAGCAGAAGGTCATAGAAAAAGGACAATAGATTTGTCTGAGCAAAATGAGGGAAGGAAGGCAATGTTTTGCAGGGATAGAACTCTTTTTTGGAGAGAAGGAAAGAGGTGGGAGGCTAAAAGGGAAAGCAAGGTAGGAAAGTAGGCCAAAAAGTATGGGCAAACAGAGGTTAAACAAATGAGGATGAGGAAGCACGCAGTGAAAGGGATGTGACACAAGAGTAAGGGAGCTGACATATGACAACAATCTGGGATATGATTAGCTGACATATCATGTCTCTTTCTATATAAGAGGGACATTACGGGAACCTATCCTCACATGCTGGTATGGGCCATACTCTCCACTAACAGCATAATGGTGGGTGTGCACCTTCATCTGAATGATTCTACAACCCACTTCAAGAGGTTCATCACTCAGACCATTTTTCTACTTACTACTCTTTCCATTGCAAAAATCACTGCCTGCTCCAGCTGCAACTAGGTCATCTTAGGTAATGCAGAAGGGCTACCTGATGGTAATGGCCCAAAATACCTTTCTCAGGTGAGGCAGTCTGTGCATCATCATCTTAAAGGACCAGAGAAACAACTCCAGCTGAGGAGGAATGAAGTTAATGATGTCAATCTGTTCTGACATTGGTCTGAATATATAATGTGTCAGCAGTTGTGTAAAATTGTACACACACACACACACACACACACACACACACACACACACACTCAAGTTGACTGCTGTAAGATTAGAACTTGCACCTGACTATTTACACAAGCTGCAGAAAACAGTACTTAATGCTAGTGCCACCTCAAAAGTCTAAAAAAACCCATGACCCCTATCAGCATATGTAAACTGAATATGGCTAGGTATAGATGGAAATTCAACATATGGTGAGAAGGTCACAATGATGTGGTGCAATATGACCCCAGTACAAGACCCTGCAGAGTCCCACATGAAATGAAGTAGGCATGCAGTGTCACCACTACCAACAACACATGACATGGAAGGTTCAGCAAAGTTACAGGATGAGCTTGGCAAATACATGCAAATTGTAATAAAAATTCAAAATCTACAACATGATAAAAATGAAAACAGAAATATGAAAATAAAACTTGCTATACCATCTGAGGCATTCCTACATAACCTCCGTTTCCCATGCATAAGAGTTCCGGAACCACATCATGAAAATAATGCCTACACTGTCCCCCTGTCCTGGAGATATAGACAGTTGAGCATGACTTCTCATTCAGGTAAGATCAGGTATCATTTTTTTTAATTACGTCATGTATAGGCCCAATAGGCTTTCCCTGAAATGGCTATGAAGGAGATCATGATTTTCATACTCTCCTTTACACATCATGCAGCAACTCTTCAAAAGGAACTAACAGAAGATACCATTTTCCCAAATCTCCCCTGAAAATGGTGTCACTTCCAAAATAAACAAAATGGTGGCCTATGAATCATGCCTATAATATGCTTTCTGCAGTGCAGCAACCCAAGCATTAACTGACACAATGCATGTACTTGTGCAGGTTTGCAGGTCTGCAACATGATCTTACTGCCAAAAGTTGTCAAATCAAGAAAAGGCAGTCATCTGCACCTTACATCACATGGGAGACACTAAATACAGCAATTCTTAGACATTCAGTCTTCCTGTCTTAATTTTATTATATACAATAAATATAAACTTGTGTAGTCTTGGTGGGGCAACATAATTTTCTAGGGTAAGTCATACAAATCTGGAAAGCTATACTTCATATTTGGGTGACAGTATTAAGAATAAATGCAACATGATTTGGATCTGTAGGCAGTCTGAGCAGGCATATAGTACTCTTTAAGTTGGTGGCAAACTAGGGACATGACCTCTTCTACTAGAATTCACATTATAAAAGAATAGCACCATGAAAATGTGTGTAGAATGTGTCTCATGTTTGTGGATGGTACTGGCAACCAGATGACCTACAATGTCAGTACAATATGTCCTTGATAGAGTACTGTTATGATCTGTGCAATATATGTGTTGGCCTACGGTGATGAGTACAGCAGTCATAGGTCAACACATATATTCACCCAATGTGTTACAACAGAGCCATATCACTAATGGTTACCAGGGTGGCCATAACTGTCAGCAATTGGGACACCTGCCTTAGCCTACATATACCTGTTGACATGTACACTGGCCACATGTATTCTCATATCTGTCCCTGCATCTGTCATATGCCATACCAAAGCAGCACTACTTTTACTTATAGGGATGTCTAAGCATGTGACCCCTATATCTGTAACTGTCCTTCCACCAACTCTGGTATCATGCAGTCTAGAGCGCTGTGCCATGTGCCTGCAGATGTCTATATCTGCAGATAAGGTGGGCAGCAGAAGAGTGACACTTTCAGCCCT
This sequence comes from Protopterus annectens, assembly GCF_019279795.1. Classification (NCBI taxonomy): domain Eukaryota; kingdom Metazoa; phylum Chordata; order Ceratodontiformes; family Protopteridae; genus Protopterus; species Protopterus annectens. The sequence continues at coordinate 1,910,093,634 of NC_056735.1, forward strand.
GTTGGATATGATGTTCTGCTAGACATGAAGTTCTGCTACATATTGTTAAAACCAGCCTTTGTGTGACCATGGGTGACACACACAAGTGGTACATGGCATAAATGCTGTACAGGGAATGTAATTTTACTTCACAACAGTGTTTTACCAGTATTACTGAGATTAAGCTATGTCAAAACAAAGGCAAGTTCAATAACAGCTGAGTGTTTGGTGATGGTGGGGGTGGGGAGAGGGGCAGGGCAGCTGGGAGCAACAGGTCGACCCATCCAGAAGAGCTTTTGATATTCCTTCAGGGGGACACTTTTTATCATTTATTTTATTTATTTTGACATTTGTTAACCGGAAATGTCCAAATGAGCAAGAGTCCATTTTCAGCAAAGGTCCAGAGGAGGTGGAGAAGCCCCATGTACATACAGATTCCAAATTACAAGCAGAGGATAGCAGTAGTTACAAGACAATTTTAACATACCTGAGTTTTTAAATACAAGATTGATACACTTAAATTAAGTACACGTCAAATAACTTACGTAGATTGTGGTGCAAACATAATTGTTACAACAGTAGGAAGAGGAGAGGAAGCTAGTAGCAGTTAAAGGTGGTTAGATGAAAGAAATTGCAGGAAGAGAAACAGTAAGGGGGAGTGCAGGTGAGCAAGCAGAGAAAAAAGATGATTAGAGTATAGACAGGAAGTATAGACAGGTTAGTGTAAGGATAAAAAGTGGTAGCAAATAAGCACAGTAAAGGAGTTAATTAGGGCTTTGGCATGTATAGATCTGTGATTTTAGAAGGGTTTCAGTTATTGCTTTGTGTGTGGGGAAGATTTCTAATGTTTAGTGGGAGTTTATTCCATGTTAGGGCAACTGAGTAGCTATATAAGTTTTGTCCTATTGCTCTTTTTGGCTTAAGGATTGCTAGGAGAAATTGATCAGAGCTTTGAAGAGAGTGGATATGGGTTTACATGGATATGAGTGAGGAGACAGGGTGGCAGGAGATGGGTTTGTTGAGGATGAAATGAATAATGGACAGTTGGGGGAATAAGAGATGATGGGGGAATTCAAGCCAGGTTAAAGTTAGTTAAGGAATGGCAGTGATGAGAGTTGTAAGGTTGATTTGCAGCAAATTTGTTGTGAGTTTGAGCTTGGTCTTTAAAGATGATAGTAAGTTGGTCAGGATAGATGAGGCATAGAGAAGGCTGGGAAGAAGATACTCATAAGCAAGAGAAAGTCTAGAGACATTTGTGAGGTATTTCTTATTTCTATAAAGCAGTTCTAGTTTTTGATGTGTCTTTTTAATACAGTTTAATATGTGCAGATCAAATTTAAGTTGATCATCAGTGATTGCACCCAACATTTTAGTGTGTGTGTTGACATTTATGACAGCATTGTTAAGTGATGAGTTAGTAACTGATGATTTATGATGAGAAAGGGACTTTGGGAGAAATAGGAAAAGTTTTTTTTTTTTTTGGATTAAGTATGAGTGGGTTGTTAGTATGACAATTTTTGACAGAGAGAAAATAATTTTTGGTAAGTGAGTGGAGGTCAGAGAGATTATCAGAGGTGGAGATGATAGCAGAGTCAACAGCATATTGTACAAATCTGGATTGAGTACAGGAGGTGTGAAGACAGTTAGTGAAAATGTTAAGTAGTAGTCCAAGAATGGATCCGTGTGGTACTCCAGTACTGATAGGGAGAAAGGGGGCATAGGAGAAGAGCCATTTGACAGTTGCTGTGTGTTTGTGAGGTAGGTAGAGAACCATAAGAGGGAAGGATTAGAGATATTGAGGTCCGACAGTTTGTAAGGAGGTTAGGGTGGGAGATAGTGTTAAAGGCTTTAAAGAGATCTAGGAATAGACAGGATACTAGGTTATTATTCTCTCTGGCATCTGCAATAGTTTGGGTGAAAGAAATGAGTGTGGTTGTAGTGCTATAGTTAGGGCGGAAACCATGTTGGGTGGGTGTGAGTAGGTTTTCCTGCAGTGGATAGTCCAGGACCTGCTTATGAATGCATTTCTCTAGTAATTTAGAGAGGGGGCATAGTATGGCTGTGGAGCAGTAGTTTGAGAGGTCAGTGGAGTGTCCTCCCTTGTGGATAGGAATGATATAAAATTGTTTCCAGATAGTAGGGAGAGAAGATTCGTGGACAGAACAGTTAATTTGGATAGAAATTGGTTAACCTAAAGAGCTACTAGTGAGCTTTAGGAAGTAGGGTGGTAGTTTATCTGCTGAGGTAGAGCATATCTTAAGTTTACTCACAAGAGTATTTATGTAGGTATTGGGGACAAGTTTGTGTCAAGGTAGATGTAGAGTTGAGGGAGGAGGGGAATGGGGGGTTAGTGGTGTCACTGTTTAGGGTTAGTTTGGAGATAGAGTCAATAAAGTAGGAGCTAAATGTGGGGTGGTTTCCTGAAGAGGGTTGTTGGGAAGAGGGTTAGAAGAGCTAGGGCTGTCTGGATAGAGAATTTTATTTATGCTATTCCAAATATTTTGGGATTCCTGTGGTGGTTTGTTTGGGATTTTTGGTAAAAGTTTCTCTTGTTGTTTATGGGATTATTCCTGAAAGAATGAAAACTGATATCAGGATGGACTCATCCCCATATATCTTTGTGGATGATGTACCAGTTTAGAACCTCTTAGACAGAGCTGTGTATAGCTGCACTGCCCATAGACAACATAGGCTGTCTACTGCAATTGGTGGCTATGTATATTTTTAGGCATGTCAGGTAACCTGACATGTCAGGCAGCCGGGATAGTCTGAGATGTATGATAATGTCTTGCATGGATACTTTTATCATACATGCTAAAGGGGGCATTGTTTTTTCACATGCTCCTATTCTCACTCTGGTATGTATTTGTTGTATATTCACAGAGGAGAGCAGAGTAGTGCTATGGTGACAACTGTTGAAGGAGAAACACAATGCCACTTGACAGTTGATAAAGTGATATCTTTTTCTGTTGAGGTACATCCTTCCCTGTTCACCAGTTGGGGCTTTTATTTCAATATGTATGTGGAGTATGTGGGACCAGAACCTCAGGGAAATGCACTGTGGCATAGAAATGTTGCATGGTAGTAGCTGTCATATGTGAAGCACGGTCATAAGTTCATAGATATAAGTACTAGACTAAGTACCCTTGCAGGCTGTTTTAAGTCTATCTAATTTTTCTTTCAAAGCTGATAATCAAACCTTGTACCTTGAACACCAAAAATGTAGTAGGACACAAACCAAACTTAGCAACTGATAAAAATTCTACCAACCACATGCACACCTCTCAACTGTCCAGAAATTTGCAGAACATCCAGATTTTTGCCTCATATTTTTGGTCTGGTCCTCATAAAATTTGTGTTTTTCTGGCAAATTACAAGGATGATCAGAGAACTGAGGTCAATAAATAATGACATACATTTGAGTTCAGTCTTCATAACCTTCAGAAAAATGCATGCTAAGACAAATCCTGTTATTCTAGCAAATTTTTAAGTATATACATATATATATATATATCTATATATATATATATATATATATATATATATATATATATATATATATATATATATATATATATATATATATATATATATATATATACATACATATATATATATATTTATAGATTCACTTTATAAGTTCGAAATCCTGAAATATCGAATTTCAGAATCTCGAGCCCATAAAGTTGAAAAATCCAAATACCCATCATCACAAAATCGCGAAACCCTAAATCCCAAAAGCACAAAACCTCGAAAACACACAGCACATACTACACAACACATACAAACACAGACACATACACCTCCCAAAACTGTCAAAAAGCAATACAACACACACACAACTAAACAAACACACACACCTACCCTTACTATTTGCAGGGGGTCAAGCCCCCTGCATCCCCCATGTGGGGGGATACGCCCCCACACCCCACTACTTAAATATTCTAACTCCAAGGTCACACTACATACACACACACATGAAACACCACCACACAAACTACATTGCTCTTGCACACACAGTAACAACACACAATAACACACACTATAGCCCCTATTCAACACCCTTAAATATAAACACTTGTCTGAACCCATGTACACAGTGCAACACCAAAACCACTAATTCAAAATCTCTGACATTCAAGATTTTGAATTTTGCGCTTCTGGGGTTGCGATGTTTTGATCTTTCCACTTTATGAGCCTGAGATTCTGAAATTTGATATTTTAGGATTTCAAGCTTATAAAGTGGTTTTATATATATATATATATATATATATATATATATATATATATATATATATATATATATATACATTTATAAAACCTGTCTCTATTTTTGGGCTTTTGTCCCCCATTATGTCAGGCTTTGCCCAGATTTCTTATGATAAGAGGTTGAGAGGTATGTACCTAGGCAAGGCTCCAGACACAGCTTGCATTTTTGAGCGCTTTCATTCTATAATAGTAAAAATAAGAACCACATCAGAAAACACAAGTCAAATAAGAAAAGCCATTTAAAAAGAGTGGGAAAAAAATCACATAACTAAACACTACCAATCATTAAATAGTGGGTGTTGTCACAAAAGGAAATACTTGAACTGAAATTTAATGTGCAAGTAAAATATAATAAATAAACAAATAAAAATAGCATTCTTCATTTACACTTTAAATTTCAGTTCAAGTATTTCCTTTTGTGACAACACCCAGAGTCTGCTTCCAACCTGGGTATGCAACTGCCCTCAACTCAAATTTAGGGTGTGGCCTCACCTTCACAAGAGCACAAGACTATACAACATTTGTAATACATGAGGGATCACCATTGCTACAATCACCACTGATGCTTTCTCTGCATATATAACAACAGATGTGCTTGTTCCGTCGCATATATACATGCACACTAGTTCAGACACTAGGATGGTTGGCTGATGCTGTCATGTTTAACAGATATACCTCTCAACTTCTATGAGGTATTCATAGTGCTATGATTTTGGCTCTCAGGTTTAGCCTTACTCTTATATTTATTGATATTCTTCATAAATTCGGATATATTTGTCAGTATAAGTCAAGAATAAGAAATCGACTTTCTCAACAAATTCACATGTGATTTTCACAATCAGTAGAAAATAAGTCAACCAAATTACTCATCATTCACACTCTGATTATGAGCAACCATGGGTTCATAGGTGTGTGCTAAGCTAATGACCTCTGGGGCATTTTTAAGCCTAGACATGCATCCCAAATATCTTGACAAGTTTCGGTACCCTTGCTAAATGTAAGCAGGGGCTTGGGAGTTGAAGCAATTACAAGCAGAGGCCCAGGAGATAAACCACTTACAGGCTGCCTGTGCCCATTAAAGACATAGGTGCCAAACCAGGGATACATTTCCTGTTCCCTATCCGAATGTACAAATTACACTTGAATTGGATTATGGAGGATCTTTGTTTCGCATAGATAGAGAGCTTGTTCCAGAGAAGGGGTAACCTCTGGGATACATATCTGTATCTCCAGCAGGTCTTATTTATATCACAGGTAAGGTTTAAGCCTTTAGAATGGGCAATTTTAGTGCTGCTTGTTTTCTGAATATGCAGGAGGTCCATCAGAGTGGGGTCTGACAATGCCCTGTATGCCAGGCTTAGATCACCCCTCAACAGCCTGTAGGAGACAGAATACGGGGGTTGTTGAGGTGGTCTGCATATGACTTATTATTTAAACCCTATATTCTTTTAGTGAGGAGCCTCACTAAAATATTATCACTTTTTGTAAATTCTAAAACCTTGATTCACTTTCCAATCAAAAAATTAATTTAGGCACCAAAAAAGTCAGTTAAACTGTTAAGCTCTTATTAAATAATAACTAATTTTTGAACCAATAAGAATGAATAAGTTAAGTTAAATAAGTCAACAAAAAGTACCTCAGCTGTTACCTCTTCCACTTGTCCCACAGTTCTCTCCTGTTTAGTCTGGTTAATAAAGTGGAGCCTCTGACTTAAACACAAAGGTGTTTTTGACAGCAATTTCATGCCGGTTCTATAGCTAAAGCCCTAACTGTGGCCCAGGTTACCCAAGTTCCTTTAACAGCTCAGGCATCTGAAAATTCTAGCAAGGTAGGCTGTCCAAACCCCTTCTTGGGGAGAGGTGAGGTGGAGCTGGAAATGGAATGCATATGTCCTTTTAGAGGAGAAGTCAGGATGCAAAACACACAGCATGTGGGTGGGTGTCAAGATTACAAAGCTATCAAAGGGTGATAGTATTCTATCCATAGTGATCAAGGGGGAGCATGCCCTCATGTGGAGAATGCATTAGGAGTCCCACAATAACACAGATCACTCATATCCCCACCAGGGGGTGGGTTAGTGCCATCATAAATATCTTAATTTCTGAGATGATAGAGACAACACATGCAATCTTCATGGCTCTCTGAATGATGACCCTCTCCTGGTGACTCTCACCTCCATGCTTATAAAAGATTTTTGGCCACATTGGAATGAGTGGTCTCAAGTCTGATTGGGACTGACCTGATGCTCTGCAGGCATAATGACAAAAACACCTAGGGAAAATGTCCCCCCTTTGAGTGAGTCACCAGAGCTGTGGATGAAGGCAAGGTGATTCATACAGCCTACCTTGATCTGGCCAAGGTGTTTGATACCATTCCGCATTCAGGAATCATAGAAAAACTCACTAAGCTAGGCATCAACCCCTATATCACTAGGTGGGTTGCAAACTGGCTCACAGATAGAACCCACAGTGGGAAAGTAGCAGACTCCAAGTCAGACTGCCAACCAGTCATGAGTGGAGACCCACATGGTTCAGTCCTGGGTCCTCTCCTGTTTGGTATCTACTTCTTTGAACTCCAGGCTAACACAAAGGGTCTCTGGCTGACAAAGTTCGCAGACAATTGCAAGTTGGGAGCTATTATTAACTCCTCAAGTGATGTTGACATCCTACAGAAAGGTTTCACTGAGACAAATGACTGGTGTCAGAACCATGGCCTTAAGCTCAATGCCAAAAAATGTGTCGTCATCCCCTTTGGGAAAAATCTAGTTCCCATGAATTACCACATTGATGGTAGTCCATTAAATACAGAAGGTGTTATAAGAGATCTGGGAACACAGGTTGACAGCAGCCTCTCTTTTGACCACCACATTGCCACTATGGTCAGAATGTACTTCTATGTGGCACATCTCATTACTAAGGGTTTTGCATCCAGGAAGAAAGAGGTTATTGTTTCCCTTTACTCTTCCCTCATTAGGCCAATCATTGAGTACAATGCCCCATTTGGCATGTACCTCACTAGACACCTGCAACAACTGGAGAGGCTGCAAAAGTATCTTGCAAAGAGGATCCTAGGCCTTAAACACTTGTCCTATATGGACAGACTCAAAAAACTCCAACTATTCTCTGTCTCATATCGCCTATTTAGAGGCAATATCTGCTTGACATACAAAGCCATGTCTGATCCAGCTCTGTTAGAAATGCTACAGCTAAAGAAATCCCAACCCCTCCGCACCACACACTCTAGTGACCTCAACCTCATTACCACAATCAACAGAACGTGCTGGAGGGACAGGTTCATAACCCAGAGACTGCCCTTGCTATGGAATAGACTTCCCATACATGTCAAACAGAGTACCTCACTGGTCCTCTTTAAGAGAAACCTTGATGAGTGGATGGGAAATAGAAAATTCACCCTGGGGATCACTCCAGTGGCTCTGCTCAACAGATGCACTGGGAACTAAGGTCGGGTGGCATGATGTCAGGGTAATCCTATGGGCTAGGCTTGTAAAGGCTCCAGGGGCATTAGCATAGTACACACCTATGAACCTATGAACCTATGAACCACAGTTCTTGTAACCAGATGCCCCAATTTCTGCAATTGTGGACTCAATTCATGAATGTAGTAACATGAGCAACTCAGGTTCAGCTACTACAATTATGTACTTATGTATGTATATTTGTTTGAATGCTTTTTTATGTATATTTGTTTAAATGCTTTTTGTGGTTATTTCCTTGTTTGCTTGTTTATTTGTTTATTTGGTGGCTTGCTTATGTGTTCATTTATTGACTAGAGTAAAGCATTAATCTAAATGAACCTATTTAAGGCTTAGCCTGACAGATATATTCAGAAAGAAAAGTGCATATTACAGATGAAGTTTACAAGCTGTGCATCCTATTTTCAGTTGAAATTTAAAACAATAACTTATAAAGTGACAAGGTAATTAATAGGGGAGGTCTAAAATTAAAACAAGAGATGAATTTTGCTAGCACACAATGCAAGAGAAGTAACTAACAAAACAGACAGTAGATGAGAGTAGAGGTAGAACTAACTAATGTTTGCAGTTAGAAACCATAAAAGAAAACAACAGAAATCTATTTGCAAGGTTAGAAAGTAAGCTACATAGATAACTACTGACACAGCAATAATAATCATGAAGATGGGTTGATTTATTTAAATCTGACACTAATACTTGCACTGGAGAGGATTGTCATATCAAGTGATACCATTATGTGTGAAGCACACAGTTTGTGCTTCCTTAAGTTGATGACCCATAAAGTATAAATATGACTCTATATTTTTTACAGGGACTGAGGGTGACTGACTGGGTCCCAGAATGAAGAAACTGTGGTCATTGAAGTAAAGTTTAATAAGTTGTGTCTGTAGAATTGGGGCATTGTTAGGGTAGTATATAAGGTGTAGAGATTTTGTATTAGTGAGAGCTTACCTGCTAGAAAGGGGAAAGGTTTGTAATTTTAGCAGCTTAGTACTAATTAGTTTTTAGTGACTACGCTGTCACATTTATTGAGTACATGTCAGAAACTCAAAACCTGTAAATGTCTTTCGATATAAGGTTAAAAAGCAATCATGGATGTTGACTTTTACAAGTAAATGGAAGTCTACAGTGTGTAATCGCGGTACAGTGGTGATCGGGGAATTTGTCCATTCTCTACTGTAGTGCTGTCTTAGAGTTAGTATTAATAATTGCAGGGGGTGTGGAAGGCACTGGTGTTAGTTTTTTTTTTTTTTCATTTCTATCACAGTGTCAGTGTTTGCAATGTCAGTGTTTTGGCAGTTGACATTCCAAATATTAATGAAAAGACATGAATCCTGTTCATATCAGGGGACATGGTGATACAAAATGTGGCTGTATGGTGTAATTTAAGGTTTTTAAAGAAGCCAGAGGTGATTATAGACAACCTATATTCTAGCTGACCTTGCAGGATACCATTTTCACCATACTAGCTAATAGGAACTGAAAATGAGTTTTTCCATGACCAAAGTAGGAGTGTGATTACCTTAATCCAGGTCGTTCTACGAGGATGTAAAAGTATACATTTTGATCTAGCCAGAATCCTACATATTTGAAGTGATATCTTTTTTATTTAAAGTTGCTGAAGGTTATTGTCTTTTTATTACAGACATCTGAAGTGCACACAGTAGAGGCTATAAGAGCTGGATGGTGGAAGGAGCTGTCTGTAGTAAGTACATAACTTGCTAGCTTTCTCATTTCAAGCAGTCACTATCTGGGCTTTTCAGGACTAGTGTACATTTGGAGCTATCTGTAGAAAGTAACTCACCCTCTTGTTGATTTCTCTGTTTAAACACTCCTATCTGGCTTTGCAAGAGTAGTGTGGGTTTGCAGGATTAATTTGATTTGTATAAAGCAACACATAATACTTTAACATGTATATATTATTTGCATGGAACGGAGCTAATGCACAATGCATGGCCATTTTTTTTGTTATAACCATCCATCTGATGTGGACACAGAAATAGCTATAGCTAATAGGTAGGGGTGGATGCTGTCTGTTGATTGGTGAGAGCTGCCTGAGGAAAGTAACTGACTCTCCAGCTGATTGCTCAGTTTAAACAGCTTTCAAAAAACAATAAGGCATGAAATAAATCCCAGAAAATCCTGATCTTCAGAGATTCTGGGAGCCTGGTAACCCTCACACTCCAATGCTATATATGTAGATTTTGGCTCATACTTATTAGTGGCCACTGCTCTGAACACAGCCTTGTCTAAAACCAGCCATGCTCACAGGTGGGTACAGAAAGATGCTGCAGTGTATGTGATGGAGATGGCAACAATGTTTTTATTACATTAGTTTTCCTCTCAAACTTCAGAGGTATGCACAGGTCACCAAAGCTTTTTTTTTTAGTAGGGACAGGAAGACAAGTACTAGTCACGGAAATTATTTATTTATCTTTGCAAGCATCTGTCTTCTTTGTTTGTTGTGAACTGGTATTTTTGTTAGTTTTGAGCATTAAGCCACATAGGATACAATTTTCTTTCTTTCTTGCAATAAAAAAGAAGACCGAATTTCTTTCCTTACACGTTATTTCTAATCAAGCCTTCACTGGATCAAATGATTGGAAGAAGCTCTAAAATGCATATCAGAGCATCTAATATCACATGGCTTCTGGTGCCCAGCCTCTTGGCTTAAAACAGTTATTGGAGTGTTGTCAAGATCAGTTAGGTTATCTTGAAAGTATAAAGAAAAAAGCAAAACTGAAGCGTAATAATGACTTTATTTACTTGCGATTTTTGTTAAGGCAGTCATTGGATGAAAAAGGTTGTTTAAAACATCTCTAAGCATACCTCAGAGTATCTAGAACTCCTGTAGCAAATGGGGATACACCAGCTTAATTCAGTTATTTCTTCCACAATTATTACAGTGCAGTCTAGGTTAATTAAAGTGTTTTGAAAGGGTGCAGGAAAAAAGAAAACTGAAGAGCAAGGATGCATTTCTTTAAGTAAAAAAAGTTTTGTTCAGGCCATTTGGATGGACGGGTTGTTTAAAAAACTGTAACATGCATTTCATAGGATGTAGAACGCCTGTCTTAATGCAGTTCTTTTCTGAACAGTTATTAGAGTCCTGTTTTGCTTAGTTATGATGCATTAAATGAATGCAGAAGAAACTTAAGAGTAAGATTAATTGTGAGAAAAAGAAGAAATAAGTAATCTGGATGGTGTGGGTAGGCCAGGATGGGAGGCAGATCGAGGAGCACTGGGTGATGTGCGTATGTGTTTGGGGGGTACATTTGGCAGTGGAAGGGTCCACCATGCAGTCCTTCAACAAGGATGCCAGTTCATACAAGGTTGTCCATGATCATGCCTTTTAACCAGTCAACTGCTATAAGTAGATCAACTTCTATCTGTTTAAAATGTAGGCCTGTGGGATTTTAATCAGAATATTACCATTTTATCAGCAGATAGAATTAATGGAAGGTGGGGAAAGTTTGATTGTAGCTTGTTAATAAATCTGAAGAATAAAAATGGGGTGCACACTGACCCTTAGGGATCATTTAGTTTGGGGGGAGTGGAATCTTAACTTTGAAAAGTTTGTTTGAGAGATAAACATTAAAACAATGGGAAGCTTTGAAATTCTGGCTAGATTCTATAAGGATGTCTTCAAGTGTATGTGGCCCAGAAGATCAAATGTTTTTGAGAAGACTGTAGATATTAAATCTGCTAAATAAACTTTGTCAATGTCTAACCAAATATCACCTTCCTAAGTAGAATGCAGTAGTGATTTAATGGCTTTGGTCATCAGTAGAAAGTTGGATAGTACTGTGCTAGGTTAAAATGATGCTTTACCTCTTCACTTACAAAGATTCACTAGAATGGCAGAGTGAGTTGGGAAAATACTAAGACCAAACCAGAAATTCAGTCCTGGAGGTGTCAAAACAAGTCAGCTGAGAGATTATCTGATATACCAGTGGGAAAAAAGTTTTGACACTGTACTTAACATTTTCTTCTTCTTTTGTATAGAGAAAGGATAATGATATCTACTGTGCTACATTCTTACAACAATAAAGATATAAAGTGGTGGTAAACAAGGTAAAATGTGTGCAAAAATCTAAGGTAAAAAAGGAAGATACAACAAAAAGGACACCACAGGAACCAGGTAGCAACCAAAGTAGTCACTCGATATAGCAAACTGCCCACAACTAAAACGCCAACACGTATACTTTAAACACTTTATTCAAGATCCGTTTCCGTCAACCACTTCATCAGAAATGAACACAAAATACCCAAACTCCTCATCTTAAATATTAACCCTAATTAAACTTAATTACATAATAAAATCAATAAAATATTTAAACCAGTTGACTCAAAATGTGAAACACACTATAATAATTAACATAGCATGACTATGAACATTTTATATAATACAATATCACAATAATGAAGCCTATAAAATATTAAATATAAAATGACTTGTAGTGTTAATGCTAAAATAGTTTAAGTCATGAATTCATATGCTGTAAAGGTATACATTACCAGCATGTTAACACAGTTCATAATTTAGCTGCTCTCATTCTAAGTATTGGTGCCAGGGAGACCATTTCATTAAGACCTGGGGGCTTAGTTGATTCTAAAACAATCTGCCAAAAAAGCTCCCTAAATTCAACCCTAGTCTCCCACATGCCACCCCTAGGGTCAGAATGTATAACTTCTAGCACAAAAAATTGAAATTTAGATTTAGTACAAAGGCAAGAGTGTTTGTAAAGTGCATTGCTTTCTTTACCCGTTCTAATCTCATACAAATGTTCATAGATACGTTGTTTAAGCTTTCTTTCACTCTTGCCTATGTAAAATGAACCACAGACCATACATACTGCCAAATAAATAATACCATGGGTGTTACAATTGGCAAATGAACTTAAAAACAGTCTCCTGTCCCTTTCCTTCAAAAAATAACTCTCTCCTACTAATAAATGTTTGCAGTAATTAAATGCCCCACACTTAAATAAACCTATCTTATTAGAGGGCGTACAGGATTTTGAATCTATGTACCCCTTTTCCAAATAGTTTTTTATGGTTTTCCCTTTTCTATACACAAATTTCAGTTTGTCAGTAAAAATGTCGGTTAAGTCAGAAATTTTGGAGAAATTCTCCCATTCTCTTTCCATAATTTTTCTAATAAAACCCGATTGTCCATCAAAGGTAGTTACCAAACTGTTCATATAATTTTCTGTACCCTGTTCTCTGGGTGGGTTAGTAAACTCACACCCACTACCCAAGATCAGGGTAAATCTAGAGTTTCTGGCCAAAGAAACCTCTCTATGAACTTCATCTATAAGCTCTTCAGGGTAACCTCTGTTCTGAAACTGGACCCTCAACCAATCGCATACCTTTAAAAAATCTCCGTCCTCAGAAGACATTCTACTGATTCTAACAAATTGCCCTTTAAGAACCCCTCTTTTTTGTGAAAAAGGGTGTGAGCTACTGAAATAGAGATAAGAATTCGAAAAGGTATCCTTCCTAAATACCTTTGAGACAAAGTGTTTGTCCTATTTAGTAATGGTAATATCTAAATAGTTCAAAGTATCGCAATCAAATTTGTAAGTGAATTTCAAAAAAGTTGTTGTACCACTGAGATAATTAACCATATCAACAAATGCTGTTCCATCCCCAGTCCATAGAAAACAAAGGTTGTCTAAAAATCTACCATAGAGTACCCAATTGTCCTTGTGTAGTGAATTCAACAAAAATTTATTCTCCCAATATGCCATGATGATGTTTGCGTAGGTCGGGGCACAAGGGGTCCCCATTGCTACACTCCTTACTTGTTGATAATATTCTCCAGCAAAGAAGATATAATTATGTTTCAAGATAACTTCCATAAGAAGCAATACTGTTCTAAATTCATTGTTGGTAAGCCCACTATATTCAACAAGCATTTCCTCAAACCAGTACAAACCAGTATCATGAGGTATACTGGTAAAGAGGTCTACCACATCCATCGTTCCAAAAGAAAGTTCTTCGGAACATGAGTGTTCTAATTTTCTAAGTAGATCCCAAGAATCCTTTAAAATATTCTGGTTAAAAAGAAGCCACTTGTTTAATTTTCTTGTCTACGTATTTAGCCAAGGGTGCTGTGATTGAACTTTCTGCAGCCACTATTGCCCTTAATGGTGGATCATTAGCATTTTTGTGAATTTTTGGAATACCAAAAATCACAGGCACCCTTGGCTTGTCAACGTGTAAGTACCTGTAAGTAGCTAAATCAATAAGGCCTTCCAAAAGCAAATCGTTAAGAAGTAAATAAATCTTTTTGTAAGCTATATTTATTTCGTTTAAAGAAACTCTAACATATTTGTCTGAATTATTAAGAATTTCTAACATTTTACCCTCATAGAGTAGTTGATCCATAAATACAACCCCCCCTCCCTTGTCAGGTTTCATTACCCAGAGAGTCTTATCCTTACTAATGACATCCAAGACTTTTTTCTCTTCTAATGTCAAATTATAATTCACATAATTATGTGTAAGGGTTTTCCTAAAATTATGCTCTAGAACATTCTCCAGATTTCTGAGTTGGGGGTGTATTTGGAGGGTTAAACGTGCTTCTCCGCCTTAAATCATTAGTTGGGTTACAAACACTGGTACCCTGAAATAACGGTTCTAAATTCTTTTTTCTAATGAACAATTTCAAGTCTATCAATAAATTAAACATGTTTGTCCTGTTCGTGGGTATAAACCCAAAGCCTTTGGAAAACAAATTAAATGTTACATCATTGACAGAAAATGAGGAAGAATAATTATAAATAGAAAAATCACCACGGGTCCATTTGAAACCTGTGTTCTTAATCTGGTTAGTTAATCCCACTTGACTGGATTCCTCGTTTGAGGTCTCCTTTGGTATCCCTGATAGTTTTTTGGATTGGGGTCAGTATTGTATTTAGACCGAAGCCTCTCTGATCTTCTCAGTGGAGGAAATTCACTTTCATAAGTCTCATTCGCAAAAAATACTTCATCCTTGTCTTGAATTTCAGGTTGATGCCAAGTAAAATTCCTCCCTCTAGTTTTTGGCTTAGGGTAATGGGTTCTAGCCTTGTATTCTTGAAGGTCCCTGTCTATTTTATTAAGTTTCCTATTTTGTACCTCTGAGCACTTGGCTTCAACATTTTTCAAAACTTTAAAATATTTTAATTTCTCCTCCTCAATAGTATAAATAAGGTCAGTGGTAATACTATAATTCAATTGTTCAATTCTCACATTAAGCTTATCAATTTCATGCTCATTGTTTTTAATGATAGCCCTCATAATGTCCACACCACATTTTTCAAATGCTATTATTAAATCATTATGAAAATCACTGCATTCAACAACATTATTGGGGTACTTGCAAATCCTAAGCCCCTTGGGCACAATATTCAATGGCAAACAATGTTTTAAGTAGGAGTTATCCATTTGTAGCATTTTAAGTTTATATAGAAAATATAATCTTCCAATCTCGTTTTGTATGTCCCATTGTTTAACATAACAGTCATTTTACTTTTAAAATCGTATTTAGCGTTGAAAATGTCAGCGAAAAGTTTTTTGGTATCTGCAGAGCCATTGCAATTAGTCGTTGTCTGGTTAAAACCAGAAGGACCAGGACTGCGAGTAGCATTAAACGATCCACCTTCTTGGATAGCGCTGTCTAAAAGTCTGGGTATATCGTTAGGACTGTTCTGTGCTTCGTTATTATTATCTGTAGTCCGTTTACGAGTATCACGCTCCATTTCTCCCCTCAGCCTCCTCTCTGCTTCCTGATTGTCGCGGGGAGGTAGCGACGTAAACAACGTTGACATCGATTGGGTCAAAGGAGTCAGAAGACCCACAAGCTGTGTCAGCTGACCCACCAATTTGCGTAATTCTCCTAACTCAGAACTGCGTTGTAGACTTCCAGAATTGGAGCTAGAGCTGCCCGAAGGTTCCATCCCAAAAACAACGAAGAAACAAACACAGGCAGGTGTCACCAAAACCAAGAAACAACAAAAAGGACACCACAGGAACCAGGCAGCAACCAAAGTAGTCACTCGACATAGCAAACTGCCCACAACTAAAACGCCAACATGTATCCTTTAAACGCTTTGTTCAAGATCCATTTTCGTCAACCACTTCATCAGAAATAAACACAAAATACCCAAACTCCTCATTTTAACCTTTTCGAATTCTTATCTCCATTTCAGTAGCTCACACCCTTTTTCACAAAAAAGAGGGGTTCTTAAAGGGCAATTTGTTAGAATCAGTAGAATGTCTTCTGAGGACGGAGATTTTTTAAAGGAATGTGATTGGTTGAGGGTCCAGTTTCAGAACAGAGGTTACCCTGAAGAGCTTATAGATGAAGTTCATAGAGAGGTTTCTTTGGCCAGAAACTCTAGATTTGCCCCGATCTTGGGTAGTGGGTGTGAGTTTACTAACCCACCCAGAGAAAAGGGTACAGACAATTATATGAACAGTTTGGTAACTACCTTTGATGGACAATCGGGTTTTATTAGAAAAATTATGGAAAGAGAATGGGAGAATTTCTCCAAAATTTCTGACTTAACCAACATTTTTACTGACAAACTTAAATTCGTGTATAGAAAAGGGAAAACCATAAAAAACTATTTGGAAAAGGGGTACATAGATTCAAAATCCTGTACGCCCTCTAATAAGATAGGTTTATTTAAGTGTGGGGCATTTAATTACTGCAAACATTTATTAGTAGGAGAGAGTTATTTTTTGAAGGAAAGGGACAGGAGACTGTTTTTAAGTTCATTTGCCAATTGTAACACCCATGGTATTATTTATTTGGCAGTATGTATGGTCTGTGGTTCATTTTACATAGGCAAGAGTGAAAGAAAGCTTAAACAACGTATCTATGAACATTTGTATGAGATTAGAACGGGTAAAGAAAGCAATGCACTTTACAAACACTCTTGCCTTTGTACTAAATCTAAATTTCAATTTTTTGTGCTAGAAGTTATACATTCTGACCCTAGGGGTGGCATGTGGGAGACTAGGGTTGAATTTAGGGAGCTTTTTTGGCAGATTGTTTTAGAATCAACTAAGCCCCCAGGTCTTAATGAAATGGTCTCCCTGGCACCAATACTTAGAATGAGAGCAGCTAAATTATGAACTGTGTTAACATGCTGGTAATGTACACCTTTACAGCATATGAATTCATGACTTAAACTATTTTAGCATTAACACTACAAGTCATTTTATATTTAATATTTTATAGGCTTCATTATTGTGATATTGTATTATATAAAATGTTCATAGTTATGCTATGTTAATTATTATAGTGTGTTTCACATTTTGAGTCAACTGGTTTAAATATTTTATTGATTTTATTATGTAATTAATTTTAATTAGGGTTAATATTTAAGATGAGGAGTTTGGGTATTTTGTGTTCATTTCTGATGAAGTGGTTGATGAAAACGGATCTTGAATAAAGTGTTTAAAGTATACATGTTGGCGTTTTAGTTGTGGGCAGTTTGCTATATCGAGTGACTACTTTGGTTGCTGCCTGGTTCCTGTGGTGTCCTTTTTGTTGTTTCTTGGTTTTGGTGACACCTGCCTGTGTTTGTTTCTAAAAAAGGAAGATACTGAATTCTGTTCCTGCAGAAGAATAGTGTTGTATAAAGGCACCCAGACACTTGAGTATGGTTGGCTATATGAGTTGGGTGAAAATCAGGTATACCCATGGATGATTTTGCCTATTAGTATCAGATTGTCAAAGATATTTCTTCATGTTTGCTATCAGGAAGGAATAGTGAACAAAGTTCCTCCTAAATAACAAGAGCTAGTAATCAAGGCAGAAGTTAAATAGGAAACAAGATCAGTTGTGATTTATCCAAGATCATGCTTGTCATCAGAGCAGTCTATCAGATCCGAGATCATGCCTGTCATCAGAGCAGTCTATCAGATTCGAGATCATGCTTGTCATCAGAGCAGTCTATCAGATCTGAGATCATGCCTGTCATCAGAGCAGTCTATCAGATCCGAGATCATGCCTGTCATCAGAGCAGTTTATCAGATCCGAGATCAATCAGATCTGAGATCATGCCTGTCATCAGAGCAGTCTATCAGATCCGAGATCATGCCTGTCATCAGAGCAGTTTATCAGATTCGAGATCATGCCTGTCATCAGAGCAGTCTATCAGATTCGAGATCATGCCTGTCATCAGAGCAGTTTATCAGATCCGAGATCATGCTTGTCATCAGAGCAGTCTATCAGATCCAAGATCATGCCTGTCATCAGAGCAGTCTATCAGATCTGAGATCATGCCTGTCATCAGAGCAGTCTATCAGATCCGAGATCATGCCTGTCATCAGAGCAGTCTATCAGATCCGAGATCATGCCTGTCATCAGACATCAGATCCGAGATCATGCCTGTCATCAGAGCAGTCTATCAGATCCGAGATCATGCCTGTCATCAGAGCAATCTATCAGATCCGAGATCATGCCTGTCATCAGAGCAGTCTATCAGATCTGAGATCATGCCTGTCATCAGAGCAGTCTATCAGATAACAGCTTACTTGTCCTGCTGAGAAGTTCAACCACATCACTTGCCAGAAGTTGTCAGTTTGCAACAAGAGTCTGAAAAGATGCGATACTGTAGTGCAACAGCTGAAGGTAGCCTGTGACACAAGTCACATACAAGTCATTCAGGAAAACAGTACTACTTGCATGCTTTATTTCCACATTTAACTTCTGTAAAGAAAGAAATTATTATTATACCATGATTCAAAAAACGCACGCGCTGATTGGCCAGCGTGTCTGCTAGGATTAATTATAATAAACTAATGGTCCGGTCCCCCGACTTTTTCCATTAGTATAGTATAACTAGTAATATGTGTTAAGGAAGCGAATATGAAGAACAGGTTTAAATAAAATAGCAAACGCCGTTGCTTGTTGTCTTTGTTTTCTTATGTTAAAAACAACCATTTAACATAGCAGCCTAGTGTTTGAAACTTAGAGAGCAAAGAGAGAGTTAGTTTTTATTTTTAGTTAAGATTAAATTTAAGTTTAAAATTAAGTTTTAAAATAAGCAACGAGATCTCCGCTGTTAATTAGTTGTTTTCTTTAGCCCGTTAAACATTTAATAAAGCGATTTCGAGAAAAGAAAACCGGAGATCTTGCTTTCTTCTTTTGCTTTCTGCTGTACAGCTCGATGCATCAGAGCAGGCGAAAGTTCTATCATGCAGAGGCTGCCGCCGACGCAGTAGTGAAGGTATAAGTAACCAGATTACATTATTAAGTTAACAGTTTTTTTTTAACAATAAACATATTATAATAATAACCATTCATGGTGTGGGTAATGCTGGATTTTACATGGTTTGATTGTTGATGGCTCCGCTTGCCGAGCCCTCGGCAAACCCAAACCACGCCCATATTGTACTGGCCCCTTATTAGTAGTAGTTCATGTACTGTCGTACGATTTGCGATGTTTTGTTGATATCCAGAAGGACGATAATCATTGGAAGACTGGGACTGAAAGTGTGAAGAGGGTATGCATACAGCATATGAAGTTGTGCTACCTCATATTATCCTCCCTATTCAATGCACGCTGACCTCAGATTTAAAATATAAAAGTAGCAGGATTGTGGCTGCAGAGACTACCATTTTATGCAGTGCAGTATGATGAATACCATCTGAAAATGATGTTACACTGTTACAGCATGTTTTAAGATTTGCTGTATTCCTTTTCACATCACTGTTTATACAAAAAGGTAGCACTTATGGCATAAACCTAATGGAGGTAAAACCCTGGGCAACACTGGGTTTCTGCATATAAGAAACAGAATATTTTAACCTGCAGAACTTAAGAAATTATTTTCCTGCTTCCCCTGAAAAGTGACTTATATCTGTCATGACTCATGCAGTTTCAATGTTATCACCATTCCTGACTGTATTACCTAGACAGACAGGCATTTCTAATGATTTAGGACCCATCTTGTTGGAGGAAAGTTCATGATAATTATTGAATTAGCTACACTGTTCCATCTGATTCTGGCTTGCTCATTTTGTATTACTCATTTTATACCATACTATTTGAAGAGAAATGCAGGCAAAGAAATCCAGACATGGAAAACTTTACAAAACAAATAATAAGAAGTCAAAGAGGAAAAACAGAAAAGGAGATCAGTAATGGAGAAGTTAAAGAAAGAGAAACTGAGGTCTTTAAATACCTCCAAAGTGAAGGACTCAGTGTAGAAAATCTAATTCAGAAACCACCACAACAGGACAGAACAATGGAACTCCAAATTAAGGGGAAACCAGTAGAATGGGAAGCAATTGGTCAGGAGCCATATGAAGATATTTTGAAGCATTCCACAGAAAGCCAGTATAAACACCCACTTGAAGCTGGACAGCAAGAGAAGGAACAGGAAAATGTGGAAACTTCGATGCAGTTAATGTTGAGGACTGATAGCTCAGTGAGTTCTCCTATGATAGAGCAACAGATGGCACAAGATGAAACTGAAGAGAATGTGCCACAGGAAGATGCAATAGAACTTTTTGTAGAATGGCCACAGGGAATGGAAAACAAAAAATTGTGCCCTCAGTCTAGAAGAAACCGAGCTAAGAAGAGTTGCTTGACTTAATAGAGACAGACATATTAAGGTCAATGAAAGAAATGGACTAAAGAATTAAGGTCAATGAAACCCAAAAAGTCAGAAGTTTGATAAAACAAATGAACACAGTAATTAGGACTGTCCATAGAGATGCATGCAACAAAGAAGTAAACCGGATATGTTACTGTGCAGCTAAATTAATAACAGATAAAGTTCTACCACAAGAACACACGGTAGTAAAGGAGAGAAAGGGGAGAAATTGAATACCATCATGGAAGTATCGAATAGAGAAAACTCTAAAGCAACTAAGTCAAGAAGTGCCACTATTAGAAGATTATAGAAGAGGGAACAGATCAACAAAAATACTCAGAAAGATCGATGTGATAAAAGAAATGTGCCTTATTAGAACAGATCAGGATCCATCATGCACTATCGTAAATAATAAACTAAAAATCTCAGCACAGGCTGAAAAAAGTAGACGATGCATAAACAAACATAAAGGAAAAGTACAAAATAAGCAATTTATTGATGATTCAAAAAAGTTTTATAGAGAATTGGGAAATAAGGTAAAAGGAATTGAAAGGCCACCAAAAAAAAGGAGAAATAGATACATTTTGGAGACGTATCTATGAAAATCCTGTGGGACATAACAAAGATGCTAAATGGATAGAAGAAGTGAAAGAAAAAATAAGAAGTTTGAAGGTACAGGATATGAAATAACAGAGAGATTAAAACAAAGTTAAGAAAAGCCTCTAATTAGAAAACCCGAGGCCCAGATGCACTACCTAACTTCTGGTTAAATGTATTAACATTTTTGAATGAAGATTTAGCCAAGAGTAAGAATTATTCATATGCGCACCCCAAACCGACACCAACCTGGCTAACAACAGGAAAAACAATGCTCCTACTTAAAAGTGAACCTGCAAGCTACCCTAAGAATTATAGACCAATAACTTGCCTTCCAATGATGTATAAACTCTATACTGGAATTAATGCTGACAGAGTTTATAATCATTTAGAAAAAAACCCTCAATTATGGCAGTAGAACAAAAGGGCAATAAAAGAAAATCATATGGAACAAAGGATCATTTGCTGTTAAATAAAGTCATAGTAGAGAACTGTAAAAAGGGGAAGAATCTAAGTATGGCATGGATTGACTATAAAAAAGCATTTGATAGCATCCCACATTCATGGAAAAAAGAGTGCTTAAAAATGTATGATACATCCTACACTGATCGATTACATTACAGTGACCATGAAACAGTGGCAGACCACTATGAAATTAGGCCATGATAAAGGATAACTTATTATTCCAGTGATAAAAATTCAAGGGGGGATATTCCAGGGTGACTCTCTAACTGCTGATATTCTGCCTTGCCCTTAACCCATTAAGCTGTCTACTTAGTAGCTTAGGCCATGGCTATAATTTGGCTCCTAGAAAACAACAAAGTGCAAAGACTTCTCATCTTCTCTTTGTCGATGATTTGAAACTGTATAAATCATCAGATGAGGAACTGAGAGCACAACTGCAAGTTGTCAAAACTTTTTCAGATGATATAAGAATGCCATTTGGTTTTGATAAATGTGCAAAAGCAACCTTTAAAGCAGGAAAACTGCAGCACCAGGAAAATATCAGTTTGGGACAAGAATGTGATATAAAAGAACTTGTGCAAGAGGCAGTGTATAATTATTTGGAAATTGATAAAGGATCAACTAAAAAATATGAACAAATGCAAATAAAACTTAGTAAGGAGTACTTCAGAAAACTTAAATTAATCCTGAAAACAGCATTGACATCTAGGAATAAAATCCAGGCTATAAATCAGTTACTCTTCCTGTCCTAACCTTCAGTTTTGGAGTGATTGACTGGCCCCAAAAGGTGCTGCATAGAATAGATAGGAAAACGAGAAGGATGCTTCATGCTCACCAAATGATTTATAAAAATCAGTGCATACCAAGATTATATATTCCCCAATCTGAAGGAGGGATGAGCCTCCTTGAAACTGATTACATGTATAGATCTACAATCGTGGGACTTGACACATATCTGCTGAACTCACAAGACCCAAATGTAGTGAAAGTTTCGAAACATGAGAATAAATTCAAGATGACTTGTCTGCTTAATCTAGCAGAAGCATATCTGCATTAAACAGGAATGGAAATCAAACCAGAAGTAGATAAAAATCAAGCAGCAACTGAATGTACCAAAAAACAAAAGAAAGAATATAAGGTGAAGGACCAGATGAGAAGACAAGAAATGTGGAAAAAGCATAAATATAGTTGCAAGTATAAAAAACTTCTGGAAGAACCTCATGTTACTCAGGAACGAATGCAGGAATGGTTAAGGACAGGTGAATTTAAACCAAGACATGAAAGGTTAATATTGGCGGCCCAAGACAGTGGGCCACATACACGTTGGTTTACAAAGTCCATTAAACATGTGGGAGAAACAGACAAATGTAGGCTTTGCAAAATAGAATCGGAAGCAGTTGCACACCTCATAGCTGGTTGTAACATACTAATGGCAGAAGGACTATATACAGAAAGGCATAATAATAATGTGGTGAGACTGCTGCACTGACGATTGTGCAAACATTATGGTACTGAAGTGGCTGAAAAACACTGGAAACATGAGCCGCAAAACATCATAGAAAATGATGAAGTTTACATCACATGGGAACATCCATTACCAACAGTTCAAAAGATAGATGCTAGAAAACCAGATGTAGTGGTCCAAGAAAAGAAGACAAAAGTAACAGTGATTATTGAAATTCCCACACCCAGTGTCCTGCAGCAGAGAGACACAAAGTCATAAAATATCAGGATTTGCAAGCAGAAATGAGAGCAATGTGGAAGAAAGATACCCAGATAGTACCAATAGTAGTAGGGGCAAGGGGTCTTATAAAAAAAAAAAAAGAGTCCACAATCATATTTAGATATGCTACCAATACATGTAACTCCATACAAATTACAGAAGGAGTCATTACTAGGCAGATTGCGGGTGCTGCAAAGAGCACTTTTGGTTGACATCAAAGAGTGAAACAATACTAATTTCATGAACTTAAATCATAGTTTGACTTAGGAATGGGGTCCATTCCTGTCATGCTATTAGAAACTCAAAAGATTTGGAGAAATTAAAAAGAGATATACCATACTATTCTCTGTGGATTTTCTTATGGTATTTGAATGTTTCTTTCAGACCCACCTTTCCTTAAAATGCACATATTAAGTTGCTGAATGTCTTTATGGCTTCAGATTTAAAAACTGCAACATTTTACATCTACCCATAAAAAGTCCCCCAGCCAGTCTATGCCCATGTAAAGAAGTGGCCCCTAGGACTGCTTACAGTACACCAAGCAGGGTACTATCAGACATAGCGTAGGTGTATAACATCTTTCTTCTGATATGGCCTCATCCTATTAATCCCACTATCATACCAGCTTTCAGCTCTGCTTTATAATATAATGGGCTCACAGGCTCACCCTTAGGCAATCATATATGACTTCTGATAACACTCAATGCTTCTCTGTTCACCTTCATTTTCAGAAGCAATATTTTTCTTTGTTCTCTTGTTCTCTCTCTCTTTCTTGAGCTCAGATATTCAACGCAGCCACCAAGAAAAATGCTGCATAATATAGGAAACTATGAAAATGATCTAAAGTCTGGTGGACTGCCTTTCATCTTCTTTATGTGTGTCTTTATTTTTATCACGTGCTTGTAGTACAGTACCTTATTATGACTCTCCACTGTCTTCCCTCTCTAATGTCAGCCAAATATCCTTTTTCTGTATAGCGCACGATAGCTAAAAGGATCTCACTCATGTATGCATTCTAAATTGAGCAACTATTCCTTGAAATATTTATATATACACATAGCCTACCATAATTTTATCTCTGAGTATGTGGCCTGAGGCTATGCAGCCTTCCTGCCCTCATTAAATTCACCACTTCTCATTAATTAGCCCTGACTTCACACTTTTATTTTTAAGTCTCTTTTCAATAAAGATTCATACATTTGTGATAGCCTTGCCATCATAGACTCAGCTTGTGTTAGTTTACAACCTGTAATATCTGCAATGTTTTATGATGTAAGACTATTGACAGTAGACCTATTTTATATCACACCTAATGTTTCTTTGTATTGTATTAACAGTCTATGAATTATTTTGTACTTGTTTCAGTTATAGGTGGTTTAGCATCTTGCTTATACATAATGATCAAGTATATTCAGTATACTACTAAGGACTAGACAGTCTATGCAGTTGCATATTTTTCCACTCTCCTTAAACATTTCTGCATATGTGTTTTTGCAACAGGCACTGATACAAGACACACTTCCTGGAGCCTCATTGATTCCCATGGTGGGAACTATACATTGTTCTTTTATATGGATTACTACTATGGCAACTAAGACTTATGATACATTTTATGACAACCTCTTATAATCTACCTGTTTTGACAGCATTTAGATGGAACAGACTGAAATATAGGTAAAAACACAAATACTTCTGACGAAGTTTCAATGTTAAGAAATGAAAGTGCTTAACTGTTGGATTTATTAAAGAAATTTTAGATTTTTCATCTTGGTATTTGTACTTTTACTTCCAGGCTGCCACAACAAGTATTTGTGTTTTGAGTTTATTGCCAGTGTATTCTACTTGAAATAGAAGTCAGTTATCTCTTTCCTCATTTAACCCTGCTCAATTCCATTTCATAGAATGCCACAGTTTGTCTTAGAGCTAGCACATACAGATCTCTTCCTTTTCTCACTAAAAACACATAATTGGTATTCCACTAGAAAGTTGAATTCATCCTGTCATGGAAAGGGTGGCATGCTCCTGACATAAAGGATACAAGGTAGTTGCTCCCATTCACAGGTTCATCCACATTTAGGATTTTAATTTGACATGTTGTGACATATTTCTTAGTACTTGAAGCCCTACCTAAACATAGCAAATAATATCTACTCATCACAGCACAGATACAATGTAATAGTTATATATAGCCAGGGACAAGATTTATATAAAGTGTTTTCATCAATTAGGCACTAGCCACATAGGATAGGAATACAGTACATAAGCTATAACCTATTAGCTATCAGTAGGAGTAGGTATGCAGAACAGGTATGAAAGATAAGACTTAACCTGCTGTTGCTTAGATGAATGGCCTATGGCATACATTTATGACCCCAGCTTGAGTTAATTAACAATGATCTCTGTTTTAAAGCAGATAAATACTGCATGTCGTGTAAATAGGAGTTAGATATGACAAAGATCTTTTAAGGACAAAACTGCTCATCTATTTGTTTTTCACTAAAGATTTTTGATTTCTAAATAAGTTATAATTTCATGATTACTCTGAAAACTCAACTGACCTTTTCTGCAATGCATGGCTCTTTTTACGTGATTTTTTTAGGACTCTCAGCCAACAGCTTCATTACTCGCAAGTACCAGTTTTCCCTGTGGTCTATTGTTTTTCCTTATGGGAGGGAGACATCTTCCCCCCACCTAAGGCTAGAAAACTATTGTGCCTCAACACAAATATTTGTGCTTTACATATATATATATATATATATATATATATATATATATATATATATATATATATAATTGCGGTGGTGGTGCTGCGGTAGCGTTGTCGCCTTACAGTTAGACAGTGCCCGTTCGATTCTCAGTTAGAGCATCTTCTGTGTGGCGACATGCATGAATGGGCATTCCCTCATTGAAGGATGTGCGTTAGGCCTGGCAAGCCAGCACATAAAAATCTACTGCCAATTATTAGCGGACCGGTGTTCTGCTGTGGCAACCCCTAACCAGGAAAAGCCGAAAGACACAAATATATATATATATATATATATATATATATAAATAAAAATGTAAATGTTCGTTTGTTCAAAATCTTAAATCTCCGAAAGTTCTTCACCGATTGCTTTGAAATTTTCACACAATGTTGCATTCGAATACGTGTGTGTTTTTATATACCTGCTATTATATAGATGTCACACATTGCAATCGAATACATGCGTGTTTTTATATACCTACTATGGATTCTATATATTTGTATACAAATATGCAATTTTATATGTTTTTGTTATAACTTTCTTACTTCTTTTTCAGTGCAATCGATCTGCCTTAGTTCATCCAAATAATGCCTTGCAGAAGATCAAACTTAGGTCGTCATACTCGCGGAGCGGAAGCAGTGCGACAAGTAATTGCAAATCAAACTGAGGAAGAATGGGCATCAGTGAACGAGCGAAACAGACAAAGAATGACTCAAATACGTGCCGAGGAAGCAGCAGAGCAATGTGCAGCCAGACTTGAGGATGCACGGTTGCGAGCACGGCGATCGCGTTCTGCAGCTTCAGATCTGCTTCGTTTTCCTCGATCGACACCAGCGGATGAAATAAATGCTTGCCTGAAATACTCTCCTTTGTGGTGACACATAAAGACGTTAAAATTAACTACAAATATGCATGTCCAGCTGCAAATGATCAATCAGCTGAGATATTCTCACATCAATTGCTGGAAATTGGGAACGGAAAGGTGCCGGTTGATCTGACCTCAGGACGAATTTCATTGCCTCATAACTTCTGCAATTTAGTGACGTCAAAAGAAGAATTGGTTGAAAAAGGATTTCCCAATATTCAAACCAATTATAAGAATCACGATTGGCTGACTGAACGAGCTATTCTTGCGGCCAAGAACAAAGACGTCTACGAACTTAACAATATTATTCAGTCTAACATTCAAAGTGAGGCAGTCACATACAAGTCCGTCGACACTGTTGTGGAATCCGGTGAAGTGGTTAATTATCCAACAGAATTTTTGAATTCACTTGATCTGCCAGGGATGCCACCGCACATACTGCAATTGAAAATCGGCATGTCAATTATCATGTTGCGAAATATCAACCAGCCAAAGCTTTGCAACAGCAAGCTGCTTGCAGTAAAAAAATTAATGAGCAACTTCATAGAAGCAACAATCTTGACAGGACCTTTCAAAGGTGAAGATGTCCTCATTCCTCACATTCCTATGATTCCAACAGATATGCCATTTCAATTTAAGAGATTGCAATTCCCAATTCGATTGGTGTTTGCAATCACCATCAACAAAGCTCAGGGCCAATCTTTAGAATTGTGCGGTTTAGATCTAAACACGGATTGCTTCTCACATGGACAATTATATGTTGCGTGTTCTAGAGTCGGCAAACCAGCCAATCTCTATATATGCACAGACAATGGAACAACAAAAAATATTGTATACCCACAAGAATTGTGAAATTAAACATATTAGAAACGTGCACTTTCTCTTTTCTTTCTTTTCCATTTAACCAGACTGAGCCACAGCAATGTGTGGCCGGGTACAGCTAGTATATATATATATATATATATATATATATATATATATATATATATATATATAGGTATGTATGTGTTTACTATCAAAATGTTGACTCTCAAAATAAAATCTATTTAAATGCAGAACTGACATTTCAAATTTGTGAATGTCACTTTTACAGAATATCGGAAATCATCACCTTGACATCTGCATTCTAACTTAGTCGAAATGTCAGGAGGTGACATCAGACTCTCAGGCACTTGTGCTGAAGCTGCCATAGACATTATACATCTACAGCACAAGTTTTTACAGTTTTTCAGGGGGGGTACAAGACCCCCTGCATCCCCCACACCCCCTGCATATTACATATTCCCAATCCGGGATCGGACTACAGTGAGGAAAAAGGTACATTTCCTGATTCCCACTGTAATGTGATCTGTTATCAGAATGTCAGTCCCACATTAGCAAATGCACACAACCATTCTCCAATGAGGATTCAAATATTTACAGATTGGCTTTACGGAAACTGGAAAACAAGTGTTCAGCCATCCCAGTTTCTGTGTAAGTGCTGTTCCACATTTTGATAGTAAATCATATATATCAATTTTATCCTAACCAGTGTTTGTACTGTCTCAGAGTTTGTATATATAATTATAAGGGTGTATGGGGGTACAGCCCTCCACGTGGGAAACAATTTTTTGACTGCTTTTATATATATATATATATATATATATATATATATATATATATATATATATATATATATATATATATATATATATATATATATATATATATATGTATATATATATATATATATATATATATATATATATATATATTTTTATATATATGTGTGAGTGTGTGTAATGTTTCACTTTCTTTCTCTCTCTCTTTATATATATATATATATATATATATATATATGTGTGTGTGTGTGTGTGTGTGTGTGTGTGTGTGCGTAGTATATACATATATGTGTACACATGTGCAAGTCAGTAAGTCAGTTACAATCTACTGTAAGGAAAAATAGCAAAGAAGCAATATAGGATGTTAAAACTGCAAGAGTGTTAGAATGCTGAAGCATCAGGTTGTATACCAAGTATATATATATATGAGTGTACATGGGTTGGGGTTAGGTTAAAGGTTAGGGAAGGTAATAGACCTTTTAATATGTTAGAGCAGTATAATGAGTGTGGTGTGCATGTGTCCTGTTTAGCGTTACTGCTAGGAAAATGTAATTTTGACTGTAATGTACAGGGTTGGAGTTAGGGTTAGTGCTTGAGTTGAGAATACAGTTGGCACAGATGAGTAAAGTGGTACATGGTGGGCAAAGCAGTGAGGTAAACAGTTTACACAGCAAAAAAATTAAGTGCAGGTATTACTAACACATTAGTAGGTTAGGTTGATTGGTGAATAGGAGGTTTGAGTATTAAGGAAATTAAAGAATTAGTGTAAGAATAATAAAGAAGGGCAGGCTGTGGCGGCTGAAAGGAGGTTCTCATGAGAGTTATTTATAGTGCATAGAAATATTTATAGGGTTTATTTGTGTCTAAGTAAAATTGTTCCTAGTTTAAGTGGAATCAGGTTGGAGATAATGGGGGGGGGGGTACTGGTATCATAAGCAGTGCCATTAATAGCTATCCATGTCATGCTTTTTAAGGAATTATGAAAGTTATTTAAACGCTTGTAGTTGCAATGGTCTGGGGTATTTATTTATTCCAGTTCAATGCTGCTAGTGTAGGAAAAGTTTACCTGGTATGGCAAGTGTATAGGGTAAGCAAGTTAGATTATCATCTGAGTTCCTAAGGATGCGTTTAGTATTCGAAAGTGGAAAAGGTTTTTAAGGGGAAGCAGTAATGATCATTTAAGATTTTGCACATTAAGGTAGTAAGAAGTAAGGCAGATCTTCTTTCCACTAGGACTCAGTTAGATTTCTTAACTGTCACTCAGATGTGCTTGTAGAGTAGGTTGAGGTGGATGAACATAAACATTTTGTTTTCAGTTTTTGCACTATATTTAGGGTGCAAAGATTGTAGGATAGTGATGAAGACTGAACATTTAAGTCAAGGTAAAGAACAATGGCAGCCTTGCATTCTTAGTAAGAAGATGAGTTACACTACATTATATGCTACTCTAAGTTGGGAACGACTTTAATGGATTACTGACAAGTATGATGCTAAAATGGTAATGTCTGCTCAGGAATTAGTCCCAGGGATCTTTGCTGTGTGGTAGTGTGTGTGTGTGTGTGTGTGTGTGTGTGTGTGTGTGTGTGTGTGTGTGTGTGTGTGTGTGTGTGTGTGTGTGTGAGCATGTGGTTGCAGTCTGTAAAAGACAACACTCAGAAGATTGAAAGTTTGTATTCCCTTACTTTTCAGCCTATAGACGATGTTGCATACGCTATTGCACTACAGTGGGGTCTGGGAATTTACTGTTTCCCCACTGTTGTGCAATCTTAAATTTGGTGTATATAATTAGCAGGGCTTATAGATATGCAGGGTGGCTTGGCCCCGTGCAAAAAATTGTGTTTTTTTTAATCTTTTTAGACTGAATCTTCATAAATCACACTTTATTATGTATTTGTTCTTTGGAAGTTTTGATGTTGAATAATACAATTATTTGTTTAGCTAGAAAGATAGCTATATTTATAGATATAGATATAGATATAGATATAGATATAGATATAGATATAGATATAGATACAGATATAAGGATCCCTATCAGATGATCGAGTTTTCAGAAACTCAAAATTCTTATGGTCGGGACTATATGATCAAGTTGCTGAAAACTCAAAGATTTTTAATAGAAATCGCAGTATAGTGCCAGAGGAGATTTACCCTTTTCTTCACTGTAGTGCAATCTCAGAGTTGGTATATTTAATTTGCAGGGGTGTGGGGGACACAGGACAGCTTGCCCCTCCCCCGCAAAGAATAGAAAAAGTTAGATTTTGTGGGTGTTTTTTTAAAATTTTTTTGGGATGTTCGAGTTATCGGAAACTCAATCATATGGTCCTGACCATATGAATTTGAAGTTTCTGAAAACTCAATCATCTGATAGGGATCCAGGTCCAGATATATTCATATAGATATAAATAAATATATTTAGACAAACACCAGCACAGCACACACACACACACACACACATACACACACACACACACACACACACACACACACACACACACACACACACACACACACACACACACAGACTCATACACACACACACACACACACACACACACACACACACACACACACACACACACACACACACACACACACACACACACGCACACAAAAATGCATGTATACACATACACACACACACATATACCCTGTGCAAATAAGGGGTGCACTACCATGTCATATCTTTATTTATCCACCTGTAGCCATGTTTAGTCAACTGTGACTTGGCTGATTTAGCAGTTGTTGTGGTGATTTCTCTGTAATCATGGCTGTATGACCACGGATTTAGTATATATACGTAAGGAGGAGATATGGCATATAAAGTGATTGCATGTAGTAAGATAGCCAGTATCACATTTTAAGGCATATAAGATATTGCAGAATCATTAGTTATGTGGTGTGTTTGCTTTGTTTTGTGTACACCATAGGCATAGAATTAGTGATTTATGTTTGGCAATGCTGTGCAAAGCAGTTGTGTTTGTATGTTTATTGAGCTAAGTTTCTCTTTGTGATCAGCTGCGACATAATGCATGTATGGTTCAATGGGAAGGATAGTCAACAGGCTTTGTTCAGTTTTTGTGAGGGTTATTACACTGTTAAGGAAACTGACTAATCGACTGCTAGTGATAAACTCTCTTGTACACACATATTATATGTATCTATATGCTTGTGTGTGTAAATGGATAAAAACAACGGTTACAATGTTGGGATATGCTGTCATTTTGTTTTAACATCTTTAATTAGACATCCAGTAGAATCAGAGTAAAATTAATTTCTTATTCAAATTTTCTCAAATAATATTTTCTCTGGAAATGTAGAAAAAGAAAAGTATTCAGGGAAAGCAAGGTGAGACTGCTGGCAACAACTGAATCAGTATTCCCAACAGAAATGTGTTGTGGCTATATCAGTACCTGACTAGCATCAAACATGGCTACTGTTTTAAAAGAATAATCATACATACACTACTCAACATGCTTAGTGACTATTACTTAGCATATTTCTATCTACATGCATGAGGTTTACAATCTCTGTCTCTGACCTCTGCCAGGGAGCTAACCAAGTATATGTACAATGCACCCTAGTCATTGTTTCCCAGGAAATTTGGGGTGTCTTACTAACATGGCCACTGGAGGAGTCAGTCAGGAGTGTCAGAAAAGGAAAAATCTAGCATAGGTCCTGCTGCTAGAGTTCTTCCTGGAGAAGATCTCATGTGTGTGCACCATGAATAAAGTTGGAACTGGGGGCATACATCCAGTTAAACAGAAGAAGTTTTTAGCAGCAAACATATTCTTAAATGCCTGATGGATAATGACCATGATATCTTGTTCTAGTACAGGATCAAGGTGATTATTTATAGTATATGCAAATATTTATAGGATTTATCATTGCCTGAGCACAAAGAAGGAATGAATGTGCAAACAGGGGATAGGGACTTGATGAACAAGGCTGGGTAATCCTGGGGTTTAAAATAAGTTAACAAAAATAATGTAACTACTAGGTTAAAGCCACAGTACATCACTGTATGAAATATCCAAGTGCAGTACACAGTATGATATTAACATATGTTTCCTTGAATGGGTTTGCTCTGTAATAGATTCATAGGTTCACAGATTGTTACTAGGCCCTTACAAGCCTAGCCATACACCTCAAATCATTTGGGTCCAGAGTATCATGGGTGTCTCACTGGGAGAGGGGGCATATTAATAGGGATTTAACCAAGAATTTATGGGGGGGTGTAAGTTAGGATACTACTTTTCTTATTGATGGCCTCTGTCCATAAAGGAGAGATTTATGTTACAGATAATATTATTTCACTTTAATTTTATGAGTAGCTAATTGATCCTCCAAATATTTATTCATTGCTAACTACTGAAATAGAATATGGTGACAGAAATACAAAATCTTCTAGGCTGGAGTATGGTCTATGCCTGTTTTTTTTTTATTCATATAATAGTTAATCATTCAATCACTCAATTAGCAAAAAGAATAGTTGAGAAAAAAAAAACTTCTCTAGGATTCACGTGGCATAATGTAAATGTAATTTAATATATCCATCACTACAAATTCTCATAATGCATAATTAATTATTCCAGTACTTAGTGACCATATGCATAAGTAATGCACATTTAAAACAATTCAAATAATTAGCAGAGTTGTCATTTATTAATGACGTCCTCACCTAGTTATTTCTTTACTGTATCTAGCAGCAGAATGGCTCTTTTTGGCTATACTGGATTTGCAATTTGTAGTGGCAGGGGCACTAAAGGTAAGTTGGTTGCTATTGCCTGCTGGTAGATATTTTTCTTGTACACAGAATCAAATAAATGGAATACTGCAATGCTTTGCAAGAATGCAATTAAAAGTAGGCACTTAAGATGGAGGTGCTAACAACACACTTGTTTGCCTGATAGCTGGTCTGCTAGCCAACAGGACAGATGCAGCTCTTCTTTACTAAACCACCCAGCAAGATCCGGGTGATTCATAAATGAAAATATTTAAATTGTTCTCAGTCTGACAAAAGGTTTTAAATTTGTCTTTCACTAATTTTATCTAGCATGCCATTTATAGGAAAGAAAATCTGAGCAGCAGTCCAAGTTTCTACAGATGTCCACAGATCATGATATGATAAAGTTTCATTCACAACTGAGATCCTGGCTCAGACCAATTAGATCAGCAAGCTATTCAGCCAGCTAACAATACAGAAAAAGGCAGAGATGGGACTATGACTCATGATGACCAGTCTGTTTAACTAGTCTATTTTGTTAGTTTCTTACTGTTCTGCTTGCAGCCCAAGCTAGTCCCAGACTTCTCAACTGTACCTATTTTGGAGGTATAAATCTATTTCCAGGTTTATCTGAATTCTTCCCACAACATATGGTTTTGACGGTGTTTAGCATGCAGGAAATCTGACAATGTTTCCGACATACAGGGGAATAAATTGTTTAAAGGGAGAGAACCTGCTTGCTACATGTCTATTTCTGAAAGCAAAAATAAATGACTTTAGTTAGGTAGTCTTTTTCAATATCATTTATTAAAGTTTACAGGTTTTGCAGTCTGCTTATATTTTTGCATCCTTTTGGTAACACTCATTTTTTCATGCTTTGGAATAGTATCCTACAGTCCCTCTAGAAGTACCAAGGATTAAATACTGATAAGCATGCAAATGATATGCCAGTTAGGTGTAGGGTTACCACCTGTCCCACTTTGCAAGGGACGGTCCCTCTTTGGGCAGTTGTGTTCATGCAAAAAAATTGAAAAAATGGCAAATGTCCTGAGATTTTAGAACAAAATTATTTCCTGTATTTCATGTAATAGTTGCATAAAACAGTTATTCTGTGTCTGAAACACCTAAATGTTATAAGAAACAGAATAAGCAACTAAAATGCTACAAGAATAAGCTTTTATTTAGGCAAAAAAGTGAAGTTTTGTGCTTTGTACTGGCCGTGGGTATGTTTCGCACTGCAAAATCTGATGTTTGTACCAAAGATGTCCCACTTTGGGCATTTGAAGAGGTAGCAATCCTGGTTAGGTGTACAGATTTTTGACCTGTGCCAACTTTTTCTGACCCTTTGCACCTACTTTGAATGTCTGCAGGATGATAAGCATGGCTGGCCACAACTAATGGTGCTAAAACTGAGAAATATACAGGGCTGGTGGAACATCAAACACAACACCCTGCATTTCACTGGCACAATTTTTATATTTGCTGGGCTATGCTGAAGACACCTCAGGTAGTGATGACAACATTGTACTTTTGTTTATTATTTCCACATATGTTCTTTGATGGGATGTGTACATACTTGGTAGCTTGTGATATAGTCTGAGCAGTTGTAGATATTTGTTCATAATCCATGCCTACTATCCATTTGGGTGACCACCATAACAATGCTCTTACAACTTCTGCTATGCAAGAGCCAGTTGATGCACATCCATCACTCAGGTAGCTGTTAGAGGATTTTATGCAGCTAAGCTCAGGTTTCATAGTACACTCCCTATAGTACATTTTGGGCTTTGAGTGCAATGAGTTTAATTTGTGGCTGTCATTTACTTACGCAAGTGATGTGAGCTTGCAAACACCCCTATCCTCAATAAAATGAACACCTCAGTTGATGTTATGATCTTCACTGAAGAAATCAGATGGATTATGCATCCCTGTCTCTTGCCTCCTTTCAAGGATGAATGAGAAGGCATAGCCACTTAACTCCCCTTCTTCCTCCTATTGGATGCCCCAACAATCGGACTACTAATCAAACCCCCATAATCTTACTGTAATCGGGGCTCTACTCCACTCCTCCCTGAAGCCATTGCAGCTGTAAATAATTCATTCACTCTGATTTGTTTATGACAAACAAGTAAACTGAATATCATGCTGCCTTTTGATAGACATGTTAAAGCAAATGGGTGTAGAGGGATGCAGCTCAGCAGACTAGGAGCACCAATCACAAAATGAAAGCAGTACTCATATTGCATGAAAACATTGATAAGCTTCTAAATAGGAAGGTCTTTTCTTACACTATGTGATTGCCAAAACATGCACTCAAGTTATCTTTGAATATATATAGCACTGCTAGTACACTGTGGAAAACGTTCAAATTCAATATAATGTTCAAAGTATTAACTATTCAGAACATTCCCCAATGAAAGGCTTTAAAATGAGAAGTGTATGGTGATGTAAAGTTTTCCATTTTTTGCTGTTAGCATGGGCCCTCCTATTCTTACTTGTTTAGTATTTCTCAGGACAAAACAAAGTATCATGGTTCCGTCTTTGGAATATTCTCATTCAGACTGAGTGATTTTGCCAGAAGAAATGCTCTCTACCCCCCCCCCCCCCACAGTAATGTCTCTGTCTCTCTCTATTTCATTTTTTCTAATACTACTCTTCCCTAGAATTATGCTCCTGAAGTTATACCTGAATTATAACCAGGCAGACATTGTTCCCATTGTGAGCTAAACTGAATTTATCTGTGTTTAAACAATAGAGTCTAGCTATTGCATCCAGTGAGTAAAATTTACTTTAGCTGTTCTGAAAGCTTTGGTTGTGTTGTTATGAAAAGTCCATCCATTCAGGTTGCCTGTAACTGCATTGATGTTGCCCTTCAATGACATGCTTTAACTTCATCTCATCATATAAACTGCTGAATGTTGAAAGATAGGTAGCTGCCAAATCCAATAACCTTTGGAAATTCAAGAGTTGCAAAACTTCTACCAAGTACACAGTAATGACATCAATAAATATACCTGAAAAATAATTCAAACCTAATATAGCATTCTATAAATTTAACAGTCCGTGTTATTTACCATCCCACAAAAATCAATGCTCCTGTTACTGCAGGCCTCTTCAGGTAACTAGTTTATCTATGTTGGCATGGTCTATCTTATGATGTGTGGTTCTAACACAGTATGCAATTTTTTACCTTGTTCTCAGTTGCTTCCTCTAGTTGAAGGAAGCAGATTTTCTGTCTTAAACTGAGCTTCACCCTCATGTGAACTTTATATACAATTTGTGTACAGTTTGTTGGAAGTCTTTGATCAGCTTGTTACTTTAAGAAGGCTCTTTCTGTTTTCTTCCACTGGTATGTTATCTTTACATATGTCTTGCTTTTTATTGCTTTGGCATCAATATTATTGCAGTCAGCCCTGCTACAACAGTCTTTGATATTTTGTGGCATACTGTCTCTTTCAGACTCATGCTATTTGGCTTTCAAAATCAATATTCCAACTATTGTGTAGTCCGCTGTGATAGTCATATAGCCATCACCAGCTTCTGAGTACTTCTTTCTCTTTTATATAAAAAGTTACATAACAACAACGGAATGCTGTGTTTATACTGAAATCATTGATACTTCTGGCACTGCCATCCTTAAAAGACTTCTTAGCTCTTTTAAACCTGTGTGAGATGCGTTTATTATACTGCTTTTACTTTTGCAAGATCTGGGAGCAAAGCTTTGTAAGATTAAATAAAACAGTAGTAATAAAACAGTAAGCTAAAAGTTGGTTACGACTGAAGTCCAAAACCAAAAAACAAATCGGAAGGAAATCAAACTGCTTTAATAAAATGAAGTAACAGCAAACGGTAGTCTATCCACGAACACAGTGTAACAGTCCAAATAATCCACTCACAGAATCTCCGTAGTAAAGATAAAAAAGTTTAATCCATGGAAGAATAAAATGAGCGCTTTCGCGTAGGATCACCTACGCTTCTTCAGATATAAATACATACAAAAACTCTCCCTATTTTATATCAAATATGGTGGGAAGAGTAAACATAAATTGACAATTAATTATTCAATCAATCAATTATTTAAACTATGAAGACTTGCCAACAGTTAAAATCGCTATGTCAACAGCATCCTGATCATAAACGCAGCTTAATCCTAACAGTAAATAAATATATATAAGCTTTGCTTTTAAACACTGTCCTTCATCATAATCACTCTAACTATTTACAATATTTTCTGGGTGCATAATACTATAAGTTTCTTGATTTCATCCTAAATGCCGGTAAAATGCGCATTAAAGTTTCGTGCATAAGGATTATCAAGTATATAACTGCAGCATAAATACGTTAAACCAAACAGTTTATATTGTCACTTTTGTAAATATAAAATATATTACACATAAATCAAGTTTAAGCAACATTTAGCAAAGCATGGTGATACGATAAATTGCACTTAATAAAGATCTCTCCCTTGTCTTATAGCAATAAATGCTAGATGATCGCTGTTAAATGTATAAACGCAACGTAAACAAACCAACCCAGAACAACCAATGGATTGACATTGTTATAGAAGGTGAGGTAGCCATCAAACATGTAAATAAAGTTACTGTAAATTTTCTGTTACCTTGATATGCCCTGATTCACCTAGATAAACAACACATGAACTCAAGGTTTACACGAATAGGTGTCATTAAATGCAGGGGATACCTGATGAACAGCTTGTAGCTAGTATTCCATTATACGATGTTATGCTGTTACGTAAAATAAGGTGCGCAATAAGAATCACTTATTTAGCGTAACTTCCTTTCGTTCTATTAATCTCAAGAAACGTTGTTCACTAAATCAGGTGACAACCACTATGTATAAATAATATTCATAACAAATTAAAATGCCTTAATC
The DNA here is from genome assembly GCF_019279795.1 of Protopterus annectens. NCBI lineage: Eukaryota > Metazoa > Chordata > Ceratodontiformes > Protopteridae > Protopterus > Protopterus annectens. The sequence goes on from NC_056735.1 coordinate 1,910,131,586, forward strand.
CAAATCAAAATCTTATGTGTAGATATAAATATATACAACATAGAGATATTACAAATGTAATATACATCAATAAATGCATAACAAATTGATTACCTTAATATCATATCAACGAATGTGTGTATGTATAATATTAATATTTCCTATAATACATGCGGTTATCCATATGTATAAACCAGAGCCCATATATATTAACATTATTATAAGTTCTCATAGCTTCATTGACATACTTCACTAAAATGCTATATATGAGAAGGCTGTAATTATGTAGACCTATCTTATTTGCACTTAAGAAATAGCAATAATGATAATAATGTTAATAATAATATTAATATTAATTATGTGACTATGATTGTAACCAATATAAAAAGTTATTCAAAAAAGTTTTTTAGAAAGTTATAAGTGTTATCTAATCACTTCTATTAAACATGGAATCTTATATTAAATGCCTTAACTAACATGGCACTTTGAAATCAAGTGTGACATATCAATGTGGGCTATATATATAAAAAACATAAATCTAACCATAACTGATATTAACATTTATATCTTACAAATATATCCTGCGAATAAAATGTCTGATGTGAAAAATATAAAAATATAAAAATATATACATATGCCCATGTTGATCTGACACATATATCATTGAAACATGGGAATAATGTAAGAGTCCTAAAAATTGTTTGAAGGACCATAATGCTGTAACATTATAACAATATAAAATCAAAAAGTTATTAATAGATTTCAATAGCATAATAAGTATTCATATGTTAATATGTTTGTATATAGTATGAATGTCTTCATACGATATGGATATCCATATGATCATAACTGTTGGCCAGTGTATATAGGCCATAAATTTCTAAAAGTCAACATTATCTCCCTTCAGCATGATGAGAACAACTTCAATCCTTAAAAAACATAAGGAATGGAAATTTTCAAATCAATACATATAGTTGAATACATTTAAAGTATAGGTTTGATGGAAATAGAGTTATTCAGACCTGGATGTAAATGTGCCCCCAATTTCAAAATCCAGTTTAATTCTGCCTTAGCTAACCTATTCACTGCATCACCACCTCTTGGATTTGAAGCCACTATCTCCAGTACTCGAAACTGAAAAGAGGAATGTGTCGGATGCTCTATCAAATGCTTGGCCAGGGCATTATTTTCATTGCCCTTCCTGATATCGTATAGGTGATTGTAAATCCTATCACTAAGTTTTCTTTTTGTAAGGCCTACATAGAAGGCTTCACAACTTAAGCAGTGAGCAAGATATATTACATTCTTTGTGTCACAAGTAGCAGTGAACCTGGGCGAAAACTTATAACTCATATGTGGATGGAAATATTCCTGAGTGGAGGTAATATATTTGCATCTGTTGCAATTGTTGCATGGATAGGTTCCTGGATTCGTTCTATTGGGAGCAGTAATGATTACACCAGGTAATGAATCTTTACATAGGATCATTTTTAAATTATTACAATTTCTATAAAGAAATTTAGGTCTTTCTCCTACTATCTCCCTAGTTGCACTGTCCATGGTTAGGACATTCCAGTTACGTATAACCTTGGAATACTTGGAATACTTCCATCCACATATGAGTTATAAGTTTTCGCCCAGGTTCACTGCTACTTGTGACACAAAGAATGTAATATATCTTGCTCACTACTTAAGCTGTGAAGCCTTCTATGTAGGCCTTACAAAAAGAAAACTTAGTGATAGGATTTACAATCACCTATATGATATCAGGAAGGGCAATGAAAATAATGCCCTGGCCAAGCATTTGATAGAGCATCCGACACATTCCTCTTTTCAGTTTTGAGTACTGGAGATAGTGGCTTTCATCTGTAATAAGACTTCTTCAGACTGGAAGTTAACATTCAGAAATGCACATTTAAATACTTTAAAAATCACATGACTACATACTTAGTGCTTTAACCCTTTGCGTTTCAGATACATAATAAAATCTTCTCTATTATTCAGACCAGGGGCGTAGCAAGCATTGAGTCTAACCTGCTAACTATATTCCAGCCACCCCAAGTCATCTTCTGGTTTAAATGAATATTCTGCATTTTTTAAACAGTCCACTACAAGGAATTTTAAATTAATTTTGCATGAACCATGTTTGTACTGCTTCCCCAGGGCATTCCTTTCATCCCCAATAGAAACTGCATATTTATGTTCATATATTCTTTTGTACAGTTCTCTTGTAGTTCTTCCTACATAAAAAGATTCACATTCTAAGTAAAAAGTGACGTAAATTACATACTTAGATTTGCTTGAAAAGACCACATTGACAGTTATTTTAACATTATTCAGAGTACATTCTGTTTTTTCTGTAAACAAATTGTTTCAGATATTACAGTTGTAGCACTTAACCATTCCATTTCTGTCTGACCTGACTTTAGGTATAATCAGCTTACTTTGAAAGAAGTTTTTGAAACTTTTCCCTCTTTTTTGGGTAAAGAGAGGCTTATGCCCTATTTCTAGTAACTCAGTTTGTCCCCCAAACAATTTCCAATTTTCTGTTAATATTTCTTTTATTCTCCCTGAGTCCAAACTATTCACAATAGACATTCACACTTTAATTTAATTTTTATTTAATCTATCTTCTTTTCTGTTTCTTGTACCGCTCTGAGTTGTAACTTTAATTCTAATATCTGTCACTTTTGGTTTGTTCAAAATAAAAGCGTTAAGAAGCTTTTTGACTCAGAGTATGCTTGTTTTTTTTGTTGTTCAAAAAAAAAAAAAAAAGCTTTTTTTTTTTTGCGTGAGTCTGCAAACAAAAAGCAAAAATTTGTCATTTTTTGGTCTGACTTGTTTGAAAGCACCTGTGACTAATGTTTTTGGATAACCTCTTTGATAAAGTTTTTCACAAAAAATGTCACTTTCTATACCAAAATCTTCCTCCCTTTCTGTCAGGTCACTAATCCTTAACAACTGTCCTTTTACTATATTTTCTTTGGTCTCTACAATGTACTATAATGCTACTATAATGTAACTACGTATTCTGAACCTCTTTTTTGAAATTTTTGTTCCTAATTTGCTCTTGTCCTTAAAGACAGTTACATCCAAGAAATGTATTGTTGTTAAATTAAATTGGTAGGTAAATTCCAAAAAGTGCACATAGTGTTGATGTATGTCTTAAATTCATATAAGACCTCTTCTGTCCCTCTCCAAATTAAGAAAACATTGTCAATAAAATGATAGAATGCCACGATATTATTTTGGTACTTACTATGTAATATATGAATGGTTTCCCACCCATACATATACAAATTGGCATCACTTGGGGCCATTGCCAGCCCTATTGCCACTCCATTTGTTTGATGAAAAAAATCACTATTAAATGCGAAGAAATTATAATTAAGAATAACATCAAGCAATTCCATTAATATTCCTACAGTATTGTTAGAATATAACTTGGATTTAATTAATTCAAGCTTCACTGTCTCCATGCCTTCATCATTAGGTATTACTGTATACAATGATTTTATATCCTTAGTTACCAGTAAGACCCTTTCTTCCACATATACTTCTTTGATTTTTTTTCCAAGTAACCAAAAGTGTGTCTGATATATGTACTGTTGTTAACCACTACTCTCTGTAAGTATTTGTCAAAATAGATAGCCATAATTTCCATTTTACTATGTAGACTAGACACTATAGGTCTTGGGGGGGAGGTCAGTTAGCTCTTTATGGATCTTTGGAATTCCAAAAATCCTACTTATTTTTGGATTCTTAATAGTAAAGTATTTTTTAGTACCCTGAGTAATTCTGGCTGTATAAAACCATGCTTCTACTAAGGAATCAATAAATGAATAAGCTTTCTTAATTTCTTTGAACGACACTTTCTTATAAAAATTCACATCAGACAATAGATCATACATTTTGTTTTCGTACATTGTTCGATCTAGAACAATTATTGCTCCCCTTTATCAGCTTTAAACACTAATAACTCATCATTTTAAATAAAATCAAAACATTTGTTTTCTCTGCTAGACATGTTATAGTAATTATAGCTAGATTCTTTTTCAAAAGCTTCAATAATTTGCAATTCACAAGTATTCAGGAACATTTCCAACTCTTTTCTTAAGGGTGGATTAAATGTGCTAGGTTTACAGAAATTTTCTCTCTGTGTTCCAGTAGCTTTAAAAAAGAACTTAAAGTTTAACTGTCTTACATATTCTCTAATACTATTAAGTACTTCCATTTTTTTCTGCCCTTCTGGCAGGCACAAAATTCCACCTTTTACTTAAAATGCAGCATTCTTCTTGAAAAAGTTCATAACTAGATAAATTCACTATTTTAAAAGAAACAGTACCTATGTTTTCCATTCTTTGTTGTTCTTCTTTCAGTTTTTTGCTGTCTTCCATTGTTTATATATCCCTTATTCGATGAAGAAGCAGTTGCTTGAGCCCATGTCTTGTTTCCACTTTTCATTTGCTGATAAACATACACAGGCTGGGTGGAAACTGGTCTAACTGCTGTTTCTTGTGTATTACTGCTATTTTCTCCACTTATTTTTGTCATAGCAGTATTTTTCTTTTTATTTTGGTGTTTATGAGCATCAGAGGCACATGATAGTAGCTCCTCTTGGTTCCGTTGTTTATACAACAAATGCTCTCATCTCCTAACTTCATTTGCTTCATGGCTGCCATTTTCCACATCTAGTTGTTATTGCCTGACATTCTGATCTCCTAACTTCATTTGCTTCACGGCTGCCATTTTCCACATCTAGTTGTTACTGCCTGACACTCTGATCTCCTAACTTCATTTGCTTCTCTGCTGCCATTTTCCACATCTAGTTGTTACTGCCTGACACTCTGATCTCCTAACTTCATTTGCTTCTCTGCTGCCATTTTCCACATCTAGTTGTTATTGCCTGACACTCTGATCTCCTAACTTCATTTGCTTCACTGCTGCCATTTTCCACATCTAGTTGCTCCTGCCTGCCTTCAACCTCATTTTGAAGGAAATGGCTGTATGCAGAAGCCACGCCTCCTTCATAGTCAGCTTTATAGTTTTTATTTTCCACAAAGCTTCATTAAGTTTAATTAAACAATCTTTTATGGCACACACACACACCTTTGTTTCAAAATTATCAGACAAAGTAGTCTGCTAAAGTTTGTTAAAATCAGAGCAGATTTTTTTCATTTAAAAAAAACATATTGTTTCTGTTTAAAGAGACAAGAAGGTCCATATATTGCAAACTGGCTTTTTGATTAATATCTAGCCATTTATCCATAAATTCTTTAGCATAATCATTTCCAGCGGGTAATTTTGTCACCCTCAAATCCTTTGCTACCATTTGAGTTCTAAGATTGTTTTCAAAATAAATATTGTCCCATTGAAGTCATGTGAGCTTACTTAAGTCTCTTTCTAATTGTAAAAAAGCATCAGTCAAATTAAAGTTATGAACCTCATTTCTGCTGTTTTCTTTATTCTGGAATGGATTCAAGGGTGGTCCCAGACAACTTATTCATCACTCCTGTTGCTCCCTGCAGTCATAGTACTTTGTTTTACAGTAGATGTACTTGCTGCCCCTTCTTGATTTAAAATGAAGAAACCATTCAGAGTGTCATTTAAAACACATCCAGAAGGCAGTGACATAAAGCCAGATTTAGAAGCAATAGCTTGATTTGCCATATTACTGAACTCAAAGCCAACACAGTAGCTAGTAGTAGAAACAGTAGGTACTGTTTCCTTTAAAATAGTGAATTTCTCTAGTTATGAACTTTCTCAGGAAGAATGCTATATTTTAAGTAAAGGGTGGAATTTTGTGCCTGCCAGAAGGGCAGAAAAAAATGGAAGTGATTAATAGTACTTGAGACGATATAAGACAGTTAAACTTTAATTGTTTTTTGATGTTATTAAAAATGATGAGTTATTAGTGTTTAAAGCTGATAAAGGGGGAGCAATAGTTGTTATAGATAGAACAATGTATGAAAAAATGTATGACCTATTGACTGATGTGAATTTTTATAAGAAAGTGTCATTCAAAGATATTAAGAAAGCTTATTCATTTATTGATTCCTTAGTAGAAGAATGGTTTTATACAGCCAGAATTACTCAGAGTACTAGAAAATACTTTACTATTGGGATTCCAGAAATAAGTAGGATCTTTGGAAATCCAAAGATACATAAAGAGCTAAATGACCCCCCCCCCAAGACCTATAGTGTCTAGTCTACATAGTAAAATTGAAAGTATGGCTATCTATGTAAACAAACACTTACAGAGGGTAGTGATTAACAACAGTACATATATCAGAGACACCTATGATTTCTTGGAAAAAAATCAAAGAAATATATGTAGAAGAAAGTGACTTACTGGTATCTATGGATATAAAATCATTGTATGCAGTAATATCTAATGATGAAGGCATGGAGACAGTGAGGCTTGAATTAATTAAATCTAAGTTATATTCTGACAATACTGTAGGAATATTAATGGAATTGCTTGATGTTATTCTTACTTATAATTTCTTCTCATTTAATAGTGATTTTTTTTCATCAAACAAATGGAGTGGCAATGGGACCAGCAATGACCCCTAGCTATTTCAATCTGTATAGGTATGGGTGGGAAACCACTCATATATTACATAGTAAGTACCAAAATAATATTGTGGCATTCTATCATTTTATTGATGATGTTTTCTTAATTTGGAGAGGAACGGAAGAGGTCTTGTGTGAATTTAAGAAATACATCGACAGTGTGTGTACTTTTTTGGAATTTACCTGCCAATTTAATTTAACAACAATAAATTTCTTGGATGTAACTGCATTTAAGGACAAGAGCAAATTAGGAACAAAATTTTTCAAAAAAGAGGTTTAAAATAATATGTACTTAAATTATAGTAGCATGCAGCCCAAAAAAGACCAAAGAAAATATAGTAAAAGGACGGTTGTTTAGGATTGGTGACCTGACAGAAAGGGAAGAAGATTTTGGTATAGAAACTGACAATTTTTCTGAAACACCTTATCAAAGAGGTTATCCAAAAACATTAGTCACAGATATTAGAACTAAAGTTACAACTCAGAGCAGTACAGGAAACAGAAAAGATGGCAGAATAAATAAAAATAAAAATTAAGTGAGAATGCCTATTGTGAATAGTTTGGACTCAGGAAAATAAAAGAAATAATAAAAAATAATTATAAATTGTTTGGGAAACAAACTGAGTTACTAGAAACTATAAGGCATAAGCCTCTCTTTACCCAAATAGAGAGGGAAAAGTTTTTAAAACGTCTTTCAAAGTAAGTTGACTATACCTAAAGTCAAGTTATACAGAAATGGAATGGTTAAGTGTTACAGCTGCAATATGTGCAACTATTTGTTTACAGAAAAAAAACAGAATGTACTTTGAATAATGTTAAAATAACTGTCAATGGGGTCTTTTCATGCAAATATAAGTAGGTAATTTATGTCACTTTTTGCTTAGAATGTAAATCTTTTTTATGTAGGAACAACTACTAGAGAATTGTACAAAAGAATATATGAATATAAATATGCAGTTTCTATTGGGGATGAAAGAAATACCCCCCTGGTCTGAATAATAGCGAAGATTTTATTATGTATCTGAAATGCAAATGGTTAAAACCCTAAGTATGTGGTCATGTGATTTTTAAAGTATTTAAATGTGCGTTTTTGAATGTTAACTTCCAGTCTGAGGAAGTTTTACAATTAAATAAAACCACTGAATTCAGACATTTCAATAAATTTGTGTTTTCTCTGTTTAAAGTGAGACAATTTTCTTTTATTCTTGCAATGCTTTGTTATTATTTTTCGGTATTTCTATAAATAACGTCATCATCAGTAAAATTGTTAGCAGTTGTGATATCTTACACTACTCTTATTATATACTACAATATTTCATTAGCTGAACTTACTCTATCAGCTGTACAACACAAAGGTAGTACAGCTTCTGTTCTTATGATGGAGTTCTATCTGGCAGTATTCAGATCAAAGATCTAACTTAGAGAATGCTTTTCACATTGCTTAACTCACTGATTATATCATCAGCTAAAACAGTGACGTCTTTCCCCTCATAAATGTTCTGCCTGCAACCATCATGTCAACAATATCATATCTTCAGAAGCATTTTTAGGCATGGCTATTATTATTAATTGTGAAACAGTGGAGATGATACTAATGCCTTCTCTGTAATGGCTAGCTCTAAAAGTTTATGCAAATATCTTTTGGCCTTGTCTCTGAGGTATGACGGTATATATTTATGTTATCATACAATAGGGGGTCACCTTATGTTTCATTTTTAACCTTACCATGTACTCACTACATTTGTCAAGAACATCAGATATATCATATTCCTCTAGTAGCTAAGCTTATCTGTGTGCACATTTGTAAATCCCTTTATTGAAAATCTTTATGAAATCCAGAGATCTGGATGGGAACTGGATCAGCAGGTTGAATTCTTTTGCCTCCTAACAAATTGAAGACTGCCATCACTTTATCATGTATTCTTATTTCTATTGTGAGATGTCCCTGTTTTTTTTTAAATGACTTCAGTGAATTGTATGTAAACTTCTTATAAAGACAGAAACAGAAAATCCTTGACATATTCAATAATATCAAGCAAATACGCAGACTTTTACAGAGAGCCATGTATCAATCTGGTCCTCATCTCATGTAATACATGAATACAGTGGCGGCTGGTGACCTCAAATCAAAGGGGGGGCTGCAGGAAACTGTTGAATGGGTGTGGTCAATGGAAAGGGGTGTGACAAACTAGAAAGGGGCAGAGCTATGCTCAAAACCACAAAAACTGGGACTTTAATTAAATACGCTGCCCTGGGTACCAAAGTATCATTTTGAGAGTCCAATCAAGACAAAATGAAGTGTAGAAGAAAAAAAAATATTTCAATGCATTGGCTACATGACAGCTTACTTAATATCTAGATGGAAACAAAAATGTTGTGAGGCATGAAAAAATAAAGTCCTTTTTAAATACATTACTAGAATGCCAGTCAAAATCAAGTATAAAAAAGCAAGCAGCACTCAACTCAAACCACTTCTCCTTGCACTGCAGTTCTAATTATAATTTATATTCGGCTTTATAAAATTATCAATACCCCCACTTGTAAAAATGTTTCTTTTCCAAAGAAAATCTACTGCCTTACAACAACTGTCTACTTGTTTCATGGGGAAAACATGATCAAAGTAAAAATGAATAGCAAACAAGAAACAAGCCCAAGATAAATTGCTTAAAGGTTACTGCACAGGTTATGGACCACACATGATAGATTGGCATTCTGTTTAGTTTACTAGTAAAGCCTGCAAAGATGACTGCAAGTCTCCCACAAATGTAGAAAGCTTCTGAAAATACTGTAATCCTATCCTTTATTATAAATACTTTCATATGCATTCCATTACCTAAGGCTTATACGTTATCTAGTTATGTAAATATTCTCCACATGGCAACAACAGGATTTAGAAAACAACATGAGAGAGTGCTATTGATTTCCCTATTAGTGGTAATGTAACTACTGTATTTGACTGTAGCTGCATTTTTATACCAATGCCATTGTAGTCTATATTTACAAATAAGGGAACATTTCTATTCAAAGTGCTACTGCATTGGTATTTGTTAATCTTCTTAAGTTTTTACAAGTCATCTGCATGACAACACAAGGCTTCTGTGTACATATGTTAAATAGCTATTCCAAAGCACATGAAATCAACAGGTGCCTGAAGACTGCTACTAAGATGACATTCTCCACAAAGTTCCTAAACAAACTTCTAGTTTGCCATTCCCAAGACAGTATGCTGTATGTAGGCCTTTACTGCTTCTGAAGGCAAACAATAGAATCCATCACTCTATGCACTCACTGCAACCCACAGTGATTATATGAAGCCAGCCGTGTGTACTTAACAAAAACATGAAAGTGACTCAGTGAATGGCTGATGGGTCTCACATTAAATCCCACTAGTCTTGGACTACAGATCAAATCACTTTAATAGGAAACACAGTTGCTAGCTAGGGAACTGTAGATCTCCTTTTCTTGTAAACATTTTATTGTTTTTTTTTTAACAGCCTAAACACACACGTTGTGTGTGTAAAATAAAATTCATATGATTTTCCTCACTATTTACACACTGCTATTTTTTGTTTACATTTTAATCTCACCAGGACCATGCTTTTCTAAATAAACAGTCATTTAAAACATGCTCTCATTCAGAAAATACAATGATTAGTATCACACATGTCAAACAAAAAGTTCTATAATTGCTATTTGATCTTGTCCAGGATGTTATCATTCAGTTACTATGGAAACTATATTTTCAGGATGGTTTCATGCACTTGAACTTACACTGCTTTTTTTTCTGTGTTGAAAGAGCAACACACCCTACATATCTAAAATGGCAAATTCAGTCATAAACGACAAACTTTTATCTTTAACTTACATGGCACACGTGAAACAGTTAAATGTTTTACATAAAACTCATAAATTCATAAAATAGCAAGGTTGCAAGAACACCAAACTGCAGTTAACATCAACTGTATATTTAAAAAAAGATAACACTTTTTTGTGGTCAGTTTATGGCTAGGTTTCTCCAAATATCTTTTTAGAGCCAACTATTTAAATCACTGAGATAATCTTGTGTTTCTGTGGCTCAGTGTATCTAGTGAATCATTCGTCATTTATGAACACTGAATCTTTGGTTTCAGAAAGCGTTTTCCCTGTCAAGAACCATGTTTCCCTAACATTGTTTATTGCATCTGAAACATTACTCCCTGCAACCCTGCAAAACATTTTCATTTGTGTAAAGGGCCAGAGAAACCGAATACTGCCTGTCTATGTTTATTCAGGCCCTGGAGTAAAAAAAATCCCCATCCATGTAACATCAATGTCTTTCCTGATGCTCAGCTGAGGTCATTGTCATATTGCAATCAGTATTAAAATGAGTCAAGATTAATCATGTACATTAAACCCTGCAAGAAAAGCGTGTGAAAGGGATCTGAAATGAAACATTTGTTAAAAGATGAGAGCACTGAAACATGATATATGATAATGCTGTCAGGCAGGAGCTCAATGCGTTTTGTTTGCTTTGTAAAGAGTTTGGCAATATTGGTATTGCAGATGGAGACCTACTTTTAAAATCACATTTCACAAATATAGATTGCTACAAGAGCTGTTGTGAAACCCATGCATGCAGATAAACACAATTAAGCATTTAGTGATATACAACAGTGCATTCTTTTAGTTCTAGTACCTCAGTGCAAAGTCCCGTTACAGCAATGTCCACAACCACAAGCAACAAGCTTAAAGTCTGGTTTCCTCATGTAGATGATTCCATTCAATGCAAAGTCCCATTCCTGCAATGTCTGCAAACGCAAATGACTCCATTCAGTGTTTTCCAATGCAAGCATCAGCTCAAAGTCCTTTCCTCATTCAAAACCAAGCAGCGGCTGAAAAGTCCCACATTCAAAGCAGCTCTTGTTTCCTGCAGAATGCCGAGCACACATGCGTGCTCTGCCTCTAGTTCTGTTTGAGCATGCACAGGCTGCAGACCTTGCAGTCCGATCCCCTTCCAGTCTATGCAGTTGTAACCTGCATAGACTTCTGGGGCATCTGTAGACTGATTTCTTCCAAATCCGGACTGGTTAAACAGCAGTCCAGATTCGAGTTCCATGACTTGTTAAAAGTTTTTTTATTTTGTTTTTTTTTTGTTTTTTGTAGAGCTGAGGGGACTGCAGTCCTGCAGTCTAATACCACGAGCCACCATTGCATGAATACAGTACACAGAATTCCTATAGCTACAAAATGCCACATGACATCTACTTCTCTCTGCTAAAGTAACTACATTATGGTTGTGTGTGACATGTCCAGCTTATAAAATAACAATATGGTCATTCATTTCTTTTCCAGGTTTAAGCATTTACCCATTCATATAGCTTATGCCATAGGAAAAATTTAGAGAAAAAAATAGTTATTCACAAATCTCTGCAAGACCAGGTAATTTTAAAATTCCTGTTTAGACTTTGGACTTGTAAAATGCAGAAGTGATATTACATTTTCTGGTTGAACTATATTACTGGGGAAGGCTACCAGACATATTATTGCAAGACATAGGTGCTGTACCCTTTGCTATTTGAAAAGACACTATTTAAAAATGATGCATATTGTAAAACTACACTCATCCCCCTTTTATTTTGGGTCAGATGTTAAAGTGTGGCTTTTACCCTTGATTACAATGCATTTTGTCCATTTATTTCTATGGTCTAGACTGGTAAGGATTTTGTCCCAAGGATATAACTTTGGAAACTTTCTAACATTATAATGTCTACTGTTGCAACAAGCTTGACTATTTTAGCCAGTTGTAGGCTTCTGATAGAAATGTGATATTTTGGGCTAGTTAAGATATTGATCCATTTTCAGTGTGGGGAGAGTCATTCGGATTTTCCTCCCCATCTGGAGTTCTACTAGGCTGGTGCTGCATTGAGTAAATGTATGACAGATGGGACCAAGGAAAGGATCATAAGTAGTCTCTTTGCAGTTTTTACAGTTCTTAGCCCAGATGTTACTCTAAAGATTGTTGCATTTATGAGGAATTCCTGTGTTTAATATCCAGCTGATTAACTTCCAAAATTCAGCTCTGACAGACTGAAGCCCAATATCAGTGCATCAATAAATTAAGTATTCCGATAAACCTTGAATAATACTCTGGGATGAATAAGCAATTATTATTATTATTATTATTATTATTATTATTATTATTATTTGCTGTTATTAGTAATTTTATGCTCCCAGAAGTCTAGATTATTTCTCTTCTAAGGTCACCCAGTAGATTGTTCAGAGTTAAATGTTTCTTCATCTGTGGCTTCCTCAGGTAACAGCACTCTTTCCTGATATTAATTATTTTTATGAGTGATTAAATGCCTTGTCATCCTACTTAAAAATCATTCCTGAATTCAGAGAGATTCTTACTGCCAGGGTTATTTAGTTCATGTAGTCATGATAATTAATGAAAGTGCAAGAATCTCTGATTCAGAGGCAAGGTAAAGTCAAACCAAGGAACATTAGATTAGTAACAAATTACCATGTCTTTGAGTCAAACACTGGGCTGTCAAACCTGGGCAAACTAGTGTTCTCGCTACAAGCCTTTGAGTCAGGGTTGCACAGGCACCTACCAACACACACACACACACACACACACACACACACACACACACACACACACACACACACACACACACACACACACACACACACACACACACACACACACACAAACACTCTCTCTCGCTTACAGCTGCAAACAAGCACATACAGGCATTATCACACTCACAGAAGCACTCACTCACACACCTAATCTCGCACTCTCTTTCTTTCACACACACACACACACACACACACACACACACACACACACACACACACACACACACACACACACACACACACACACACTCACACACCAGCACCCATATAGGTGCACACATACTCACAAATATGCAGTTTCACAAAATTCACGCCTACAAGAAACTTGGAAAAACAATAGATTACATAGAACATATCTTTGGGATGTGAGTGGAAACTGCAGCACCAAGTACAAAAGATTCTGCAGAGAAAGCACTCTAGTTAAGAACCAAACTAGATAATCAAGTACTTTGAAGCAATAATGCTAAGTGATGCACAGCTGTAAAGTCCCTGCAGCACATCATGTCAGATGAAAATATTTAAATAAATTACACTGCTCAGTCATCGAGTTGGTATTTATACTTTATATCAGTTCCACAAAAGAGACATTCTTTGGAATTAAACCACTAAAAAGAACCTCCAGTGGCTGATCCATCATCTGTAAACATACTCCCCCTGATTATCAAAACTTGCACAGAGTGCAAGATCGGTGCAGGAGCTCAAGCAGGTAATATGTCTGCCGTGAGATCCAGGAACAACCTGCAGGGGCATGCACGAGTGCTCCTGCACTAGTCCTGCATGGACTAAGCCCTGGTATGCAAATCACCCCATTTGCAGGAGAAATCTATGCAAATGAGGTGATTTTGCAATCCAGGAAGCTTGCAACAGTCTGTGCAGGACTAGTGCTATCTGCAGAAATGTAGTCGGTTAGTAACCGAGTACATTTCTGCAAAATCCAAAATGGAGCTGTGACAGTCCCAAATAAAGGCTGCATATCATGTAGTAAGCATGCCAATGACCAAGTATAAGGCCACTGGCATTGCAAACAAAAAAAAATACAAAAATCAACTTTTATTTTTTTATAGCCAATCTCAGCTGTGTAAGCGTAGGGCAGTGGTGCACAAATGGGATTGGGGGGGGGGGATAATAAATAAACCTAAAATAAGCAGTCTAACTAAAATCACTATTCTGCCATGCAAGTCAATGGCAGATAGAAGACAATCTGGCCAGTGAGTAGTGGTTGCTAAGGGGAAAGGCTCAGTGTGAGACATGTAACTATGCATTAGCAGGCAATCCTATGCATATAAGGGGAAGGAAAGTGAATCCTAGTTTTACCCAGAATGTGAGTCAGGTCCCAACAGTGTAAGAGTAGGAATAGCTTGGTGCAAGCCTAGGAGTTAGGTGACATCATGGGGGCGGGGTGTCAGACATACTGTAAGCGGATTGGAGCCCTGTGGCTTGGGATTGCTCCTAGCTTAGCACAGCTAAACTTGGGGGTGTGTCTAAACCTGCTTAGCACTCTTTACAAAGCCTAAGTGGGTGTGCACTCCATGCACCAGGATTTACAGGAAGAAAAAAGAAGTTAAACCAGGAAATAGCAGCAGTGTGCACATTTGAGCAGTCTGTTTGCGCGGCGTGCACACGGGCTTAAACAGGAAGGCAATGGGAAGGGAAAACAGCAGCAGGACAGTAATCAAAGAGAACTAGCTTACCTGGAAGGTGAAATGTATCAGAATCAGCCAATTACACAGACAGCAGACCAGCCCAGCCCAGAACACTACTATAAACTATGCAAATACCTTCCCCTCTGTTTTTCCCACACTCTACATCACTGGTGTAAACAAGCGGGGAACTTTTAACACGCATTACAGCAAAATGATAGGGGCTGCAATGGCTATCATACAACAACTTGTGGAAGAGGCTGAGAGTGGTGAGGATATGAATGCTGTCCACCAACCCACAGTGAGGAGACAGAGAAGAGTGTACAGACCCAGGGTAACCTACAAAGGGCTACATGAGCTGGAGATAGTGGAGTGCTATGCGGTGGACAAGGACCTCCTACAACAAATCATTGTGCTGTGCCAGCCACGCCTCACACACAAAACTAACAGAGGGGAACCCATCCCAGTGGATACCAAGTTATGTGTAGGCCTAAGAATACTAGCTACAGGTACTTTCCAAAGGTCAACTGGGGATATGATGGGGATTTCAAAGACATCAGCATCCAAGGTACTCCACCAGTTCCTGGATGCCATGTCAGCACATGCTGGTGAGCACGTATATTTCCCCAACACCCGTGAGGCATTGGCCAGCAATATGCAACTGTTCCACCAAATAGCAGAATACTCTGAGGTAGTGGATGCTATAGACTGCATGCACATATGCATCTAAGCACCACCCAGTGAGCGGGGTAGGGTCTACATCAACTGCAAGGGCTTCCCCTCCATCAATTGCCAGATTGTGTGCGATGCCCAGGGCATAATAATGAATGTGTGTGCTGGCTGCCCTGGAAGCTATCACGATTCCCACATCTGGCATCTGATGCAGCTGTACCAGAGATTTGCCAATGGGGACATCACTAACAGTCACCTAGTGGGGGATGCTGGATACGCACTAGAGCCTGGCTGATTACACCCATCACAAATGCACACACACCCGAACAAGAAGTCCATAATGAGACACACGCACCGACCAGAATTATAATAGAGCATGTGTTTGGGATGCTCAAGTCACATTTCTGGTGTCTGGACACATCCAGTGGAGCCTTGCATTACTCACCAGCTACATGTACCAAATTGTCATCATATGTGCCATGTTACACAATATGATCCCGCGGAAACAGCTGCAGCAGGAACAGCATGGGGCAGGGCAACACAGCCCCCAACCATTTCCAAGGCCTGCATAGGCACAGAGTGACTCGGAGGAGGAACAACCTGAGCCTGTCCCAGTAGGCAGAAGGAGGTATGCCCAGTATACCCTGGCCTTGGCAAAGGGAAACGCATAGCACATACACTGACACAGGAGGGACTCAGGGAATAACACCTCTCTCTGACTCTCACATACAGTAAAAGGGATGCCAAACATTACACTACCTGTGCCTAACCATGTGCAGGGAGTGTACTATGTGCATCTGACATAGGCAGCCCTGCAGCACCACCCTCAATACTGGGACAATCACAAGGTAAGTGACTCACACATGTCAGTCGGGGAGGTCACATACCCAACAACAGTCACAGCCAGCAGGACAAGTGTAGACAAACACAAACAAAGGCGGTGCTATGGCCTCTGAATGAGGCCTATGGGTAACCTCCCCAAGGCCTACACAGACAGACCACAGCAGGTCAGGCAGTGGGATGTCAGTTCTGAAGGGTAGAGAGTCAGATACCAATACAGTCCTAGCACATGTGCACAAGTGTCAGGTGTGCCCCCCATCCTATGTAGAAATGTAGTCACAGTCAGGTGTGCCCCCCCAATCCTGTGTAGAAATGTAGAAATAGTCAGGTGTGCCCCCCCCATCCTACGTAGAACTATAGTAACAGTAAGGTGTGCCCCCCCCCAATCCTGTGCAGAAATGTAGAAATAGTCAGGTGTGCCTCCCCGTCCTACGTAGAAATGCAGAAATGTAGAAATGCCAAAATGCAGAAATGTAGTAACAGTCCATGCCAAATGATGGACGGATACCCTGCAGAGATAGCATGCTACCTGCAGATGTACAACACAAAGGTCAGCACTGCAGTACAAACAACCTGGACTCGATCCACACGTTCAATGCAGACGGCCATGCAGGGCATGCTCACACACTTAGAGTAATGAATGCAATGTCAGTCAACAACATACTGAAAGGTCATACTGGGCATGCTCACACTTAAACACATGAAGGCCATGTCTGCAAACACCAGTGGACCAGACATATCTTGCAGCCACAGATGTTAGTGTCCAGCTCATGCTTTGCCAACACAGTGGATAGGACTACAGGTATATATGTAAGGACAATAGATGTGTGGAAGAGGGTGACTGTGGCAAGGAGCCATCCAGGCCTGTCCCACCCAGCACACAGGCAAAGGGCTACAACAACATGAGGGTCAGATGTCACTCACTGCACGTATTAGCCACTGGTACCTGTCAGCATTACAGAGTATGTGGTGCAAGTGCCAGCTGTGCAGCATGACTGTGTAAGGAAGTAGTCATCTAGCAGCAGCATACATGTACCTGTGAAGTAAGACCCAGGTTGTGCCTGCATGTGGCATGTCAACCCCTAGATGAATGGGTTATGGCCTATGCACACACACTGCCCTCCCCATAGCCACACTTTGACAAGCCTGCTGAAGTCATACACTTTGAAATACACCATTGGGAGAGCTGTATCCCAGTAATCTCCATAGCACGTGCCGTAACTGTGTGCTGTATAGTGTGATAAACTAGTGAGGTAGGAGTTCTAACCCCAGCCTTGGCAACTGTGTGTGTGTGTGTGTGTCTGTTTGTGTAGAAAACAATGCTTTTTAGGGTAGTCACACACCCTACAATTTAAATTCTCTTTTTTGGTAAGGCTGCTGCTGTCATCCACTTAGAAATACATCTCTGGGAAGGTTGTATCCCTGTAATCTCTGTAGCGCATGCTGTAACTGTGTACAGCTGTAGTGTGATAAACTAGTTAGGTAGGAGTTCTAAAGTTGCATTCCTGTAATCTCCATAGAGCATGCTGTAACTTTGTACTGCTGTAGTGTATTAAACTAGTTAGGTAGGAGTTCTAACCCCAGACTTGGCAACTGTGTGTGTGTGTCTGTCTGTGTAGAAAGCAATGCTATTTAGGGTAGTCATACCCCTACAATTTAATTGCTCTTCTTTAGTAAGGCTGCTGATGTCATCCACCTAGAAATATACCTCTGGGAAAGTTGTATTATAGTAATCTCTGTAGTGCATCCTGTAACTGTCTACTATTGGAATATGATAAAGTAGTTAGGAGTTCTAACCCCAGCCTTGGCAACTGTGTGTGTGTGTGTGTGTGTGTGTGTGTGTGTGTGTGTGTGTGTGTGTGTGTGTGTGTGTGTGTGTGTGTGCATGCTTGTGTGTGTGTTTGTCTGTGTAGAAAACAATGCTTTTTAGGGTTGTCACACCCGCTACAATTTAAATGCTCTAATTTGATAAATCTGATGATGTCATCCACCTACAAATGCACCTCTGGGAAAAGTGTAGCCCAGTAATCTCCTTAACATGTCCTGTAACTGCATACTGCTGTAGTGTAATAAAGTAGTTAGGTAGGTGTTCTTCTCCCAGGCATGGCATGTGTGATTGTGTGTATGTCTGTGTAAGGAGCAATGCGTTTTAGGGAAGTCACACTCAGTGCATGTCAAATGCCAACTTTGGTAATCCTGCTGATGTCAGCCAATGTGATATACACCTTTGGGGGAGAAGTACTCCAGTAATCTCCATGGTGCACTCTAGCACAGCTCAATGCTGTAGTGTGATATAGACGTCTGTTAGGGATTCTATAGCCACACAAGTCAGTTGTGTGTGTTCCAACCCCTGTGTAGGGCGCAATGCATTTTAGGCTAGTCACACTCAGTGCATGTCAAATTCCCTACCTTGGCTATCCTGCTGATGTCAGCTGATGTGATATACACCTTTGGGGAAGGGGTAATCCAGTAATCTCCATGGCATGTACTATACCTGTGTAGTGATGTAGTGTAATAAACTAGTTAGGTAGTGGTTCTACTCCCAGACATGCCAGGTGTGTGTGTGTGTGTGTGTGTGTGTGTGTGTGTGTGTGTGTGTGTGTGTGTGTGTGTGTGTGTGTGTGTGTGTGTGTGTGTTTGTAACTCATATCCTGTGTAGAGGTGGGTGTGAGTGTGTGGCACCTGTGCCCAATATGGAGTGGATTTTGCAAATTTCTTTTATGGTGGCCCTAATATATATCAAAATGTCCACTGTACAGGGATAACAAATGTGAAATAGCCAAGAGCTGAGGTGCAAATCCATACCCATACATGCAACATCAAGGCCAGGTAATCACAGTTAGCATCCCCAGTATTACCCAGAGCACATTCTCATCCCATGTCTCATACACACACACACACACACACACACACACACACACACACACACACACACACACACACACACACACACATGCCGAGGCAACAGCCAATATGTGTGCAGTACACTGCATATTGGTGACTGATAGTAACTATGTAGTGAATGCAGTGGCCTACAGAGGGCATGGCACCCTGCCCATCTGTCCAATAGGCACATGCATGCAAACAGTGCACCTTCCCCATGTTCCCCACTGGACACCTGCAACACCTGTGGTGCCATCACATGTGACCCACAAAGGACATACTATGCCTGAAAACATGCCCTGTATGGACAGATGCCACTGACACCAGGGAATGTCATTAGTATGCTATCAATGTAGGTGCAGGGGTAACCTGCTGTCCATTACCAGTTCCTGCCACAGGTGGCCAAGACTGGCACATCTGATGATAATCTGTGCACACAACATGGGCTCAACACCCCAGCTACAGTTCCACATGTCACTGTATATGCATGTGGCAGGTGTGCACATCCCAGACACTGTCCATGTCATGGACTAAGGAACACATACATGGAAAGCGATGCACAACAATGGCCACACACACTAGTCACCCAGGTAACTGGATGGTGAATGCAATACCCACCTGTGTTGACAAATGCAGACGCCACAGCCCTGAGCCACAATGCAGTCCATTGTCATATGGCCTGATGCCAAGGTATACCCATCACCTAGCCTTGTATAGCCATCTGGCACAGTCCGCCACCACATACCTGTGCATAAATGCACCCATGCATGTCAGTACTGCCACCCTGTGTGTTTGTGTGTGTGTTGTATGATCTGTATGATCACATCCACACTCACTACAACCCCAGTGGCATACTGAAGCATGTTGTCTGATATCAGACACCTCCCCATACCTTTTACCCATAGAACCTCCGTATGACCCGTGTGGTGCATGTGATACCTGCATAGTAATATGTTGTGGCACTCTCACTAGTGATGAGCTATATCCCTGGCCCTGCCAAGTGTGCCACTGTTTGTGCATCCCAGTGAGAGTGTGGCTGTGTTGATGCTGGCACATGTTCATGTGGAAAGGCACGTATATGTCACCTACCGTATAGCTACCATATCCCTGTTGCAGATGTCACTCACCATCACATATATGTTCTGAGGACTCCACAACAGGTAACCTATGTGGCACATCCAATAACTGCATAGGACTGTGATAGCACTACATAGTCATCAGGGGTTTGATACCCTGTGCTGGTAGTTGTGTGACACAAACATGCATAGGTTTTACTCTCCCAACACTCCTTGACTTGTCAATGCCGCTGTCTGCCTCTCACACTCCCTCATTGGTGGATGTGGGGACCTACACCTGTTTTTCCTAGGCAGCAACATGTGCATTTTAAGTGATGCTCGTGATCAGCTGATGGCCTCTACAGGAATTGCAGCCCTATCCTAGCTGATTGTATGTAGAATAGCTGTGGTAACATTCCCATAGCCAACTGCATGGAAACACACTCCAATATCTAGGAACATCATGTTGGTGTTGGCCTTTTTCATTCACTGTGGGCAGGGGCTAGAACTGTTATTTGGCAAACAGCATCTCAGTTGGATTGGGGACTTACCTCTAACAACATACACTGTGGAAACAGGGCAGCACACAGGAGGGGGATGTCCCTGACCTGACTACAGACTGTAACTGCTGCTATACTGCATTTGGAGTAATGTTGGTTTAACAGTGTGTGTGTGTGGATATGGCTATCCTACATATTTTAATACCTGCCATGTCAGTTCTATGTTTATGAGGAATCCCCATCTGTAGGGTCATCTGCAGACTGGGCAGTGTGTTGTGTCTTTGGTTTCATGTGTTACCCACAGAGCATCTATCTGTGAACTGTAGAAGGTAGTGTGAGGATTGTAGTCTGTAGATGGTGAAAGCCATGACAGTTACTGACCTCATATCCCTCATAGGACATATGTTGCAACAAACCCTGTTACAACAGTAAATGTATGAGGTTATCACAGCAACATGTCAATATTGGCCCTGTGTATGTGCTTCCAGCCACAACTCTGTCAACCTTTGTACATATGTTGTACATTAAGAGGTGCATATGTGCTGTACACCATCATTACTGTCATCATATCTGATAACAAGCGAGTGAGATATCAGACTGCTACACATGTTATGTACCATAGGGGTTATATGTGATGACATGACCTGGACATTCTGTTGTTGTTTGTTCAGTACTAAGGTCTGTGTACTTATGGTGAATGCTGACAGTGTGTGTATTGTTAATATGTACCTTGGCCTGTGTACAGACTGTGGTAGATGTCGTCATCCTTGGTCCCATCCTATCCAATATTACATGCTGCTCCACTGTATGTTACCATATTGGCTTTCATGTTTGTAGGGCCATACACACAAATGTCCCATACCACAGACAGACATCAGACCACACTGTGTAGTGGCCCAGTATATGTAGGGTCAGTGTATGAGTGGCACATATGAGTATGGTGTTGAACAGATAGTCCATATATTGTAATATTATGCTAGCTTACCATATGTGGCTGTGGCGGTGTTCACATTGGTTGTGGTTATGCATTTTCACACAGATGTATCTTAACCTGTGCTGTGACATGCCTGTAGAGCCTGCTATATATGCAGGTACATGTGCATCCCCCCATAGGATACATAGGCCAGTGTTGAGCCAGTCTGCCTGTAGCCTGCACAGTGCTTTGTTAAATGCCTAGCAGCTTAGTGTACTTACCCAGCGAGGTGTCATGTCCAGATACTTTCCAGATGTACTGCTGCCAGGCCTCCCTTAACAGTCATTTATGTCAAACAGAGCAGTGGGATGCTGTACAGATGTATGTCAATATCTATTCGGTAGTATGTGGCCAAGGCACCACTGTACCAACAGTTATTATGTGTCAAGACAGACAGAGGTGTGTGAATGCATAACCTATGGGGCGAATGTATACCAGTCGTTATGTGTTATACCCATCTACATAGCTGTTGACATCCATATTGTCAGGCTTGGTCCACATGTTCTACACTAAGGGGTTCTGTGTATACCTCTGGACTGTACAGAGTGTGTCAGATTGTCCACATCTATTGGCCAATATCTCTGCTGTAGTCCACAGGAGCATTACGTGCTTGCAGCGGTACTGTACTATGATGTCCTTAGGATATCTGTCAGTAGCCAATGGCGCACATGTGAAAAGCCGATGTGACCTCTCAAACACACCATGTTTGGGAAGACAATCCCTATTACAGTAGCTAAAGTCTGCTAATATACCTGCTATACATGCCTGACATCCCCTTGCACTATGAAGGTGGGACTATAGGGGCTGGGGTAGGGCTACACCCCCATGTTCAGGACATATAGTGAATATATATGTACATATGATTATCCCGATATCTATATAGATAATTAAACATGTACATATCGACATATATAGACGTGTGTGTGTGTGTGTGTGTGTGTGTGTGTGTGTGTGTGTGTGTGTGTGTGTGTGTGTGTGTGTATATATATATATATATATATATATATATATATATAAATAAATATATATATATCTATATATATATATATATATATATATATATATATATATATATATATATATATATATATATATATATATATGTCTGTGTGTGTGTCTGTACTTTCCTACAACGAAAATTCACTTTTTTGAAATGGGAAAGTACATCCCCACTTAAGCAAAAGTGCACTTTAATGAAAGTGCACTTTCGCTTAAGCTCACTAGACCAAACTTACCCACCACAATGGAGGACATTGAAAAATGGGCTATGTCCTCCACTGTGGTGTGATAGTCATGGACCTTAGGGTTAGGGCACAGGTCAAGGTAAGGGGATAGCCCTACTAACTGCTGGCTGTTGATGTTAGTATAGTTTGATTGAACATGATACGTTGTACAAATATTACTTTGTCCTGACAATTCAAATTAGTGTTGTCTTTAGATTAAGAGTTATGAATTTAACAAATGCTACAAGTATTTCGTGCTTAAATTCTGATTTAAGATGTCATTTAAAAAATTTTTCGTATATATGCCTTTGAATTTAGGCATCCTATAGCATAGCTATGTAACACGTAGTTTTTAAGAATGTTTTGAATGTCATGACTTCCACTCAGTTTATAAAGCGAGTGACCTTTGAAGCAGATATTAAAGCAACTAAAGACAGCTTTATGACTTACATCTAATAATTGTGCTTGTTTTTTATGTGCATACTGTCCCATTGTTTCATCGATATGTGATGGGTTATTGCTAACATGTCATGTTTATTTTATTAATATGTGGTCTAGATAAATAATTATAGGCATCTTATTTTGTAAGATGTTTTACATTGCCCGACTTGCTATATGTTTTTTAAGAGATTACATCCTTATACACCAGTTGCAAGTTTACTAATCTTTTATGCATCCTAGTTTATGTATATAGAGCATGCTGATCTGGATTTATGTTGAAGGGTCTTCCATTGAGAACATCGGCATATTATGATTTAGTTTTGAACAAACTTGGACATCATGGTTATATCTCTTAGAATTTGGGAGACATTTCTTTGTTTTTTGTTTTTTGTCTCCATGGTTTCCTGAATTGTTCTCTCCACACTCTTCACAGCTCCTCAGCTGCTGATCTGTGTTTTAATCACACAGATCTAGAGTACTCAGGTTTTAAAGCGGTAAGCTCTATATTTTAAACCATTGACTAGTTGACATTGAGATTCGAGCAATAGTCTGCATACACTAAATGCACATTTGAGCTCAATGCTGTGCCAACTTTGATATGCTTCATCTGTTTTAACATCAAAGCGGACATTTAGTTAGTTGGCGCTACAGTAGTCAAACTGTTATAATATTTTAGAAAGCCGGTTACATTTTTATGTTAGTATACCGGGACTTTGACTTTTAAAATTTACATATGTTTCCAGCGTTTCATGTATAGACCTATTTTGATGCAATATTATAAATATTTGTAGCATTAAATTTAACATGTGTTTTGTCCTTATGGATTTGAGCTTTCATTAACAGATCAGTTGTTTTGTTCTGTTTAAAATTCTTATCGCCACTTTAAGAATAGCAGTGGCTAATTACATCAGTGATTAATGATTGTTCTGTGTTTTGGCTTGCGCGCCAAAAGTTTTATATAAAATAAGTCCAATTTTCTCTGATATTTACACCTGAAGAAGCGTAGTTTATCTACGTGAAAGCGCTTGTGTGTTTTTATGGCTCAATAAAAGATTTTTTAGTTATTCGTCTTCTCCATGTGGTGACTCCTGTTGGGATCTGATATCAGCAGTTTTTTTATGTTTTTCCACGAGGAGTCTTTACTTTTTTTGCTGCAGTTCGTTAGTTTTTTCAACTATTCCCTTAACCTAACCTGTGCCCTAACCCTAAGGTCCGTGACTGCTAGCCTGTTCAGTCTAGCAGATTCGCAAAAGTGCACTTTCGCATTAGTGTGGGTGTACTTTTGAAGTTTGAAGTAGTGAACTTTCATTCTTCAAAAGTACACCCATACATAGATATGCATATACTCACCCAGATATATACATATATAGAGAAGTATATGTCTACACATATAAAGATAGAGATACATTTGCACATATATGCAGACCACACTGCCATGCCTGCCAGCAGTATACTGCTGTTGTATCCCCCACACATACGGTGGGGCTGGGGCCATATATATATGTGTGGGCTTCACCTACACAATACATGTATGCGCATATGCACTCCAGAGGCCAGTGTATGTAACAGTGGTATATGGCCCTATATTAATGAGTCTAGGGGGGATGCACCATACATAACCTAGGCTGTTACAACATGTGGGGGTATCAGCAGTGAGCTGCCTTAACTCATTCACTCCAATGCAGCTTAGGAAGTTTACACTGTAACTTCCAATGGGCGGAGCCTAAACCTTTTGACAAAATCAAATTATGTCCTCACATTTCAAACAAATGTTCAAATCACTGGAATCATATTGGTTATGAAAAGAGTATAAATGGCTAACTCTTCAGCACAGACCATTTTTATAGTGGTAGTATTCTTTAGGTTTTCAGACTTAAACTGAATTTTATAAGTCACAGTAAACACAGTAGCTAATACATTTGTAATATTTCGTAAACAACTTAAAATATATCAGGAACCACTCAAGTTACATGCATACCGTTAGCAATATTTTATTCATCTAGTTGAGGCTAAGAATTTCTGTCTGTGTTACTTGGCTGTTGAGATATTTAGAAAATGTGAAAATTATATCTATATAAATTAATATCATAAAAAACACAGTTAATATCTATATACCTGCACTAGACATAAGTCAAATATTAATGCAGTTGAATTTGCCATTATGTAAGCTTTAAGAATAAATATTTTAAAACCTTGTACATAACATGGTTTTGGAATTATTGATGCAAATATGAACAAGCAATATTTGATGCCTAGAGGCGTCAGTAGGAGTTAATTGCAGATGCACCTGGAGGCATCACTAGGATGTAATGAGTTAAGGTATCTGGATGTACAGTACCATATATGTCACCTAGCTTGACATTGCTTACATAAAGTGGGTTACTACAGGCCTACTGCCTCCTGCCATACAGACTGTTCTGTGTGCCAGTGTGCCTGTGATGGTGTCAGTTATGCCTTGTTATGTAACAGTTACATACCATTTAGTTAACTGAAGTCTTTACCACCTAGCGATTGTATACAGAGTGTATATAGAGGCTGCTGGACTATACACCTGCATCACTTACTGTTGATTGTGTGGTATCCTGTGGCCCAGTCTGTAGTTACTAATGTACGATTTGAAGGGCTTGGCCTGGACAGCGACAGTTGTGGACCTTTCCAGACTACTGTATTAGTATAACTGTTTCACAATTGCATTACTCTGTTGATATGGATGTCAGTGTCTGAACAGCTATATGACATGGCATGTAATTCTGTAATAGTACATAAATAAAGGTATTCCATTTCTGCAAACCTGTGTGTAGTGTTTATCCTATGACCTCTCTGTGGGTATATGTTGCAGGCAACAAATATCATTTGTATGTGAGTCATCCAGTGTCCAGTTGTTAGGGTTTTCACTGTAGGCATAGTGGGTGTACCATATTGTGTGTGCCTACCACATAAGTATGTTACTGTACATATGTCTGCGTGTGTATGTGTAGTCACATGTTTATCTATCTATATATCTTTATATATATATATATATATATATATATATATATATATATATATATATGTGTGTGTGTGTGTTACCAGACCGCACAAAAAAACAAAGATAATTATCACTAAAAATCAACAAACTCCGTGACACAAAAGCATTCAAAATGAATTCAAAATGAATTGAAGAGAAAACACCTGAAACTCGTGTATTATCTAGCGCTTTCGTCTTCTTTATTATCAATACTTCTTCAGACAGACATGTTTTATTATTAAACACAATCATTTTATCATTGTTTAAAATAAAATATTTTGAGCTGTTTATTTAAATTACCAACACAGTTCTTAACCAATAATACTGTGAGACCAGTGGTCCTGCAAGGTGCTGTGTGCATCTTCATTAGAAAATAGTTTAGTTATCAAGATGGGAATCTGTAGTGCCGTATGCTTTGTGATACCTAAAAATAAAACCATTGGTTTAAACAAAGTCACCCATGAAGTCTATTGTTATTACCAAGAAAAGATTCATCCCATGCGGGACGACCTAAAAATTAGGTGTTATTCTTTGTGGTAACCTCATGTCTCCAAAGGTAAGCATGGCTGTGTTCATATGTGCATGGAGTACAGCATGTGGAAGACCGAAGATACTTGGGTCGGGACAACATACAAGATGAGTCCTGAAGTGAAGAGGAGTGTAGGGTGGGCAAAGTGTGGTGGTGTGGTTGCTATGGGCTGGTAACTAGAGAAGGGATGGTCGCTGCGTGTGTGCAGCGGGGGAGTGGGAGGCGGAACTGTGGTTAAAGAAAATATGGGTCAAGGAAAGGCTGGGTTGGATGGGCCTGTACTGGTTGGCCTGCCTAGTGGGTGGGGGAGAGGGGATTGAAATATAAAAAATTAAAAATAAAAGAAAGATAATTTAAATCCCTATTTAAATAAAACAAATAAAATAAACTTGGTAGTGTATTGCAGGGTTTGGCTGTTGGGGGGTATCCCAATTTATACAAGACATATATTGTTTGGAGCCTCTCAACCCCATTAATGGTGCATGTGGACATATATGTTTCTGTTAATCTACCACTGCTATGTACAGATGTATGGCCATATATACCTATATAGGTAGATATATTTGCTTACATATTTATAACTATGTCCATATATACCTACGGAGATATATATCTGCGCACATATATGTAATTGCTGGGTATATGTGGACATATAGGTGTTGACATATGTATGTGTAGATGTCAGCATTTGCATGTGTATATGTTCATATATATTTATATATATATTATATATGTCTGAATATATATATATATATATATATATATATATATATATATATATATATATATGTATATATATATATATATATATATATATATATATATATATATACATATATATATACATATATATATATATATATATATATATATATGTATACACACATATATAGATATGTTGTATCTGTTTAGATATTAATATATTTACAGACACACATACATCTAGATGTTGGTATACACTCTGTACTGTTGCATGACTAGGCTGGATGTTATGTTTCTGAAAACATCAGATTGCTGTCACTCTGGCATGGCTTAGTGATAAATCACTTTGTGTATGGTGTGCATGGTCCTGGGTTCAAGCCTTGCAGAGGCTGGTTTATTTTGTTGCTGGGCAGAACACAGGTTGTTGGATACAGAGTGATCAAGGCACTTTAAAGCAGTTGTAAGCCGGTTTGCATGGAGGCGTGGAGGTAAACACTGCTAGCTTCTGGTTACAGTTTCCTACACTCAGTTAGCTAATAATTTGTTTAACGTGTGTAGGCATAGCTTACCCCTGTGAAAACAGGCTTAAACCCACTTACTGCTGCTTAAAAATGCTTACACCCGCTTACCTTGTGCTAATTTCTTTAAAAGAAAAGAAAAAGGGGTTGATAAGAAAGTGGTGAAAAAAGGGCACAAAGAGGGAAAGACAGTAGGGAAAATATCCAGGGATGTGCAGGAAGGGTGTAGGGGAGGTCCATAGCTGCCCTTTTCTTCTACAGCTACAGCTGTGCATATACACTGAATTTGGAGGTAGATTTGGACACTCAACCCCCTTGGGGGGAGGTGAGGACAACAATAATTTGTTGTGATGCCAGTTAGACCGGATTACATGTGTCCAGTGGACATGTGTGTGAAATGGACAGCTATGTATGGGGTGAGATTTTTTTGAGGGAACAGATTGCCCTTTTATTTTTCAGGTGAGAGTGGGATGTTGGGGAGGGGTAGTAGGTATATTTGGGGAGGTAGATCTGGTAGGTTAACAGACAAGACAAACAAGACACATACAGGGGTGGTATATGACACGCACGTGGGGGGTACACACCTTAGACGGGGAGGGGTGTTTGGAGGTAGCAAGCCCATGAGCCCTCCAATGGAAACAGTGGGACTGAGGTCCCCACCTATGGGCAGTCACCACTGCACCTTCACGGCCCCAAAGGCGGCAGTGCTGGGGGCTGGGTAGGAAGGGCAGGCTCACCCTCTAATTGAGACACGCAGCCCTCAAGCTTGTATAGCTTGTCTCAAATCTCCTTGTCGAGCTCACTACACATCATGGCCCGGACCTGACGGCGGGTGACAGGTACCTCTCCGCCCCCAATCTCGGGGGGGGGGCCATCCCCTGCAGCAGATCCACCTGAAGGTGGTGCAGGGCCAACGGAGGAGGAGGTCCCAGGCTGAGCCCCATATGTGCTGGTGCCTGGTGTCATGGACAGCTGAGGTGGGACAGGTGGGACTGGTGAGCCTGCTGGGACCGGCCTTCCCATACTAGTTATTGTTTTGCAGTTTTAAGAAAGATATCAGTTAGTAATAGACAAGAGCATTCAGGATTAGTTATAACAGTATGCATAGGTATTCCCAATAATCCAAGACACCAGATTTGCAACAGTTGCATAGCGAGCAGAACACATGCATATATGGGACAACAGTGGCCATTACAATAGCATGCAGGTTTCACTGATGACAAAAGGCCACCAATATGGGAGTATTTTAACATGGCACATGCATGGAACCAAATGTGAATATTTATAAACCAATAGGACATATGTCCCGACAAAAGTTTGGAATGTACACGTACCCATTGAGGTGTGTAATTAGGTAATTGTAGCACATATGGTGGAGATGAGAAAGAGAGGTCCGTTAACAATTAATATATCCCTGTAGTATTCACAACTTTCTTAGTCACTGCCATGATCTGTCCCTTATATGTATTATTACACTAACCACTGTCCTTATTTTGTACAATGGTATGTTTGTAGATTAGTATCTATGTGGACTGTGTCTTCCGTATAATCTACACCTCTTACCTGTTATAGCTGTTGAGAAAATCACTAACACTACCTGACAATTTCTACACATACTCCCAGATTCCATGCTTGTAGACAAGTATATAAGTGAACCGTGTTGTACCTACAGTCTACACCTCTTACCTGTTATAGCTATGGAGAAAATCTTTGTTAACACTACCTGACAAATTCTACACATACTCAGAGATTCTATGTTGATATTATATACATACCTAACAATCTGTTATTGTGCACACTCTAGTCATTGCTTGACAGGATGCAGGTGTTAATGTGACATATTTTTAAAATAGTGTTCATACACTTTGGGTGAGATGCTGCAATGACAGGTTTGTTTTCATATTCATTCTCTGACTATGTACAGGTCTGACAATATGTCAGTAAAACCTGCCTACATTTCTTGGATCATCACACTGATGAGCATTTATTATAACTGTAATTGCCTTAATATTGCTACAACTCAAGTACTCTAGGTTGCACTGCATCTGAAGGGTTTGTGTGTTTTAGCTGCTTTTCTGTATATATAGACTTCTCTGTATATGTACACTAGCTACTTATTCTGCTGTATTACTGCCACTTAAATCGTTTTTCAGTTGTGCACTTGCCTTGCTTCATTTAAAAAGTTTTAAATTGCTAATTTTGTAGAGTTTAAATTGCATTTACTGTTTAGGACTACACACTCAAGTGTGTTAGACTTTTCTGTGCTTATTTACTGTATTATTGTTTCAACAAAAAAATATATATACTATCTTGTTTGCTCGTTCCCCACCTTTTCTAGCCAGTCCATATCCCAGGCCTTGCTTGTCTCAGGACTTTATTTTCTGTGCTCAGAGCTATCCAGACCTTGCTGTGGTAGAGGGAAGTCCTACTGATTAACAGTGGGACTGGTGAGCATTGTACTGCCTATCTAATGCTAGAGGAGTGGTTTCCAGCTCTGAAATTGTAATTTTATTAGCATTTTTTGGCTGATTTCTATCCCTTTCAACTTTCTGGATTAAAAACGCATGTGTTTGCACAATTTTCACATCGTGCAGCACTACGAGGCTACAGTCAAACTATTCCAGGTGCCAGAAAGTCTGCTTTTCAAATTTTCCCTTAAAACTAGCTGGTTTCTCAGTAGTAGCACTAAAATCTGAACCCCTGTGACTAGCACTTGCTCTAGAACCTGCTGTAAAGCACTAGGAAGCCTGGAACTGATACAAGCACTCAGCTCTCCTTGTCAATAAGGAGAAAGTAATCATAGGCACTAAACAGCCTACAATTGCAAAGTACCTTGCAAAGGTAAGGGAAAACAGCTCTTAAACCTTACAAAAAAAGCACCTAAACAGGCATGTCCAAGGGACAGCTTCCGATGGTTTCTCCTGTCCACCTGGTGAATGTGGGCATACTGGGCAATGCGGCAACTGCCTCATGTACACAGACAATCCTCTCCTCCTACCACCCAACACTACAACCTGCGAGAGATGCACTTACATAGCCAAACTGGAAGCAAAGCTCTCTCCGGTCAAGACTGTGCTAGACAGTCAAGAGGAGAAGGCTAACACCTGCATTACACCTCTAGCAACTCATAGCCCTTCAAAACTCACACCAGCAACTCCCACACATAGCAACACTAAACCCACATATGCAGAGGCCCTTAACATTAACCTGCCCAAGCAACAAGGACCTCCGAAGCCGAAACGCAAACAATCACCAGTCACAACCAAAGTGACACATAGCTCACAACACCAGTGTGCCACCCAACAACAGCCCCTAAGGCAAGACAATGTACCCAACACTTTAGTCATAGGTGACTCTATAGTCAGGCACACTGATGTCCCACTCACCAATCTGAACAAGGAGAAAATTACAGTCAGCTGCCTGTCGGGTGCCAGGATCCGCCACATAACGCATGCACTCAAGTCACTCCACAACAAGTTCAAATACGACTCTGTCATTGTCCATGCTGGATTAAATGACTTGAGACGTACCTCCCTGGACTACATGAAAAGAGACATGGAAGAGCTCTTGGATCATGTGACCCAGGCAGGTATGACCCTAGCCCTGAGTAGCATACTGGCTTTGCCCAGAATGATACCACAGTATAAGGACAAAATGATTGACTTCAACAATTGGCTAAGCTTCTGGTGTCATTCAAAGGGGATCCAGTATTTGTCTGCCTAGGAAGACATGATCGACAGGGACGATGCTTTGCCAGAGATGGTCTGCACCTGTCTCCCCTGGGATTCAGGTTACTGGCTAAAGCTCTTGCCACCCCTATAGTGCCTTTTTTAGGCAAGGTTCAAAGGATAAAACCACCACCGTAACAGATACAAGCATGCAAAATCTGAAGGTAATGCTACTCAATGGTAGAAGTCTAAACCTCAAAATGCACTCTCTCGAGGCACTCCTAAAAATGGAAAACATCGATATCTGTGCAGCGACTGAGACCTGGTTCAAGGCTCCAGAGAGCACCCCTGCAATACCAGGCTACAATTCTTACCACACTTTTCGGCCACAAAACCAAGACCAAAACACTAAATGTGGAGGAATGTCCATATTCACCAAGGATATTCACACCTCCGGGCTAGTTGCCCAACACAATGCATCTGAAATTCTCCAGGTGCAACTAACACAAGGTAAGACTGTAATCCAAATTGTAGCTTGCTACAGATCCCCCACCATACCCTAAGATTCTCACTACACCTTCCTAAACATACTGGAAAATATTAAGATACAACCAAACACCCTAATACTAGGTGATTTCAACTACCCTGCCATTAATTGGGAAAACTACTCGGGTACCAACTCCTTTTCCCAACGGTTCTGGGAATTCATAAATTCCAACGCCCTGGATCAACTAATCCATTGTCCCACCAGGGGCTCCAATATCCTAGACCTGGTCATTACCATCATGGGAGATAGATGCTCCACACCAGTAGTCACCCCCTCATTGGTCAGGTCTGACCATAAGCAAATCACCCTTGACATCCACATCCCACCCCCACCCCCCAGTAAGGAAACCTCCTTAAAAAACTTCTCCAAAGCCATCTTCATGCTACTGAAGTCAGAAGTGACAAACTTCAGAACACCCATGCAGACAGGATCTGGAAGTTTGACTGCAGAATCCTACACTAAGGCACTGTACGAGCACATCCACTTGTGCATGAATCGTGCCATCCCAAATAGAACCAGGATGCTCCTCTCCAAAAAAAGGAAGCCAATCTGGTGGTCCCCTGCTATAAACAAACTATACAACAGAAGGAAGAAACTATTGCAGAAAAGAGGAAAATCCCAGGATGCAAAAATCTCCCTCACCAGCCTCAGTAAGAAGCTGAGATCCCTCATAAAATTCTCAAAAGCTAGTTACGAAAATAAAATTGCCAAAGATTCCAAAGACAACCACAAGGCATTCTATTGTTATGTCAAGAATCTAAATGGCAATGCTCAGATCTGCTCTGAGCTACAACAGAATGGCATTAAATATACTGATCCCAAGGATATTGCCAATATCCTGGCAGATCGATTTAGTGCCAACTTCACTCCTGTCTCACTCCCTAAAGGGTCCATCTCAATACCAAAAGATTGCCAAATTCTGATAATCACAGCCACACAGGTAGAAACAGCACTCTCCAAAGCTAAGAATACAGCATCCATGGGACCAGATGATATCCCAGGCTGTGTACTACATGAACTACAAAATGAATTGGCACCCCACCTAAGTGTCATATTTAATCATAGCCTCACCTCAGGCTTCATGTCCACTGAGTGGCACACAGCTACAGTTATCCCGCTCCACAAGGGAGGATCCACCTTGGATCCCAGGAACTACCGTCCCATCATTCTGACAAGCCTGATCTGCAAGGGCATGGAACGCACTATCATGGAACTTATAAACAAAGACATTGGCAACATCCAGACACTGGACCCCATCCAGTTTGGGTTTGTGAAGGGCCGATCTTGTCTCCTGAATCTAATTGACTTCTTCAAATCGGTCTCCAGAGCTGTGGACAAGGGTAAGGAGGTCCACACAGCCTATATGGACCTCGCCAAGGCCTATGACACCATCCCCCACTCTGGAATCATAGATAAACTTACTAAGCTGGGCATAAATCTCTACGTCACTCGATGGGTTGCCAACTGGCTTACTGACAGAACCCAGACTGTAAAAGTAGCTGACTCCAAATCCAGGTCCAGACAAGTGGCATGTGGAGTACCTCAGGGTTCAGTCTTGGGACCAATCTTGTTTGGAATCTACTTCTCTGAAGTACAGGCCAACACTAAGGGACTCTAGCTAACAAAGTTTGCAGATGACTGCAAACTGGGAGCCATTATTGAATTCCCAAATGATGTGGATATTCTACAAAAGGGCCTTACAGAAACAGATGTCTGGTGCCAGAGCCATGGGCTCAAGCTTAATGCCAAGAAATGTATAGTCATCCCCTTTGGAAAAAAACATGTACCCATGAACTACCACATAGGTTGCAGGGCACTAAACATCGAAAGTGTGATGAGAGACTTAGGGATACAAGTGGACAGTGGTCTCACTTTCGATAACCACATCACCACAACAGTCAAGAAATCCTTCTATGTGGCACACCTCATCACTAAGGGCTTTTCATCCAAAGAAAAGGAGGTCATTGTCCCACTGTACTCATCCCTCATTAGACCCATTATAGAGTATAATGTCCCGTTTGGTATGTACCTCACAAGGCATCTGCAACAGCTGGAAAGGCCACAGAAATACCTCACTAAAAGAATCACAGGCCTAAAGCAGATGCCATATGCTGACCGTCTAAAAAAACTCCAGCTATACTCTGTGGCATATCGTCTACTCAGAGGCGATCTCTGCTTAACATACAAGGCCATGTCAAACCCTGAGCTGTTGGACATGCTCCACTTAAAGAAATCCCAATCCCTCAGAGTCACATGCTCCAGGGATCTAAACCTTATCATCACAATGAACAAAACATGCTGGAGGGATAGGTTCCTGACCCAGAGACTCCCCATACTCTGGAATATACTGCCCATACATGTCAAACAGAGCACCTCATTGGCCCTCTTCAAAAGGAACCTTGATGATTGGATGGGAGATAGGAAATTCACCCCGGGGATCATGTCAGTTGCCCTGGTAGACAGGGGCCCAGAGAAGTAAATACTGTGGGAAAACATTTCCAGGGAATTGTTATGGCTAGGCTTGCATAGGCCTTAGGGCCGATAGCCTAGTACCAACCTATAAACCTATGAACCTATGATATGTCAGGGGAACAGGTTACCGGCAGCAGATTTGGGCCATTTATCTGGATGTGCTGGACAGATCAGAACAGTTGAGGGATATGACTATGCATACAGCTTACTACCTGACCATTCTGCCACAGTCTGTACAGTTGATGGTTATGATTATGCTTACAGCTTACTATCTGAACATTCTAGCAAATTCTGTACATTTTATTTGGGTCTAATTATGCATACAGCTTTCTATCTGAACATTCTCACAAACTCTGTACAGTTGTGGGGTATGATTATGCATACAACTTACTACCACTCCTGGAATTCAAACCCCTGGTTTGTGTGGTAAAAATTTGATAGTTGACATCACAGCGCACTGTGCTATTAGGGAATTGGTGTGCAGCATTCCAATGTTTATTGTATAAGTCTCCCTCAGTTGTACAATATGACTGACCTCTTGGGACTTCCAACATTGTTATACTGAACTTCCTACACATTTTAAATGCATTCAACAGTGTGGATAACACTGCTTATTACAACAGTACTATTTGTAGAATGCAACACTACAATGACATATGACAGCAGAATGTACACAAGCACTCGAGGGGTTATACTTTTATTCACAAGATATTACACCTTTATTACCACACAACCTATATGACAGTCTTCCTGTCATATTGTCTGGTTTATTCAGTACATCCTATACACAATACATTTTTATACTGGTACAACACTTTCTAGAACTGTTATATTTATTTGTTATGACAGTACATGCTAGATTATTACTAACCTGCCTCGTGATGCAACCTTTGCAGCCTAGCAGCATGGGCTTGCTGGTTTGCAGCCCACTCATCTGCAGCTGTCAGGGAAATACAATGATATTTAGCCATTACCTATCCATAGTATACACAAGCTACGCAATCATTATCTACATAGTAGAATGGGTACTCACTCAGTGCTGGGGCATTGGCCATCTGCCTTGATTCTTGCATCCACTGCTCCTAGAGACACCCCCCCGCCGCTTCAGGTCAGCATGTTGATGCCTGACCTGCTCACCAGTCCGGAGGATACCAGTGGCACTGATGAGGTCACGGGCAAGACTGTCCCAGGCCTCCACCTTATACTGAGAGCCCTGGTACTGGCCCTGCAGTAGTCTCTGCTCATGATGTTTTACCAGAAGCCATACCATGAATCTGGACTCCTTGGTGCCCCAGTGCTGTGTTCTAAATCAAGTGCCTTCCCCAACTTCAGCCATTCGGCCTACAGTAGGGAGCTGCAACCAACTATGGGAAGTATTCACACTTGTGGGGTTTAAATACTCCTTATTTCCCACACTTTCCCATGATTGGATGTTTTTTTTTAAAAGGCTAAGCTATGGGCACACCTGCTTACCTAATGTTGGAATTGCTTAAAGTGGTATACCACTGGGCAGATTGAGTTAGCCAGCCTACACATTGCTTACACCAAGTCAGCTGAGCTGTGCAATGCTTAGTGTTGCTTAATATTTAATTATCATTATATTTTCCTTTTGGCATTGATTTATTATTTGTTACATGTTATATCTGTGTCTGGTATCTGTGATTTATGTGTACGTACACTGTATGGGGTCCTGGGGACTTCAGCACTTTATTATAATAACACCTCACATATGGCCTTACTGCAGTACTCCAGTTCACATATTTATGTTATGTAGCAGGTTATACATCATCAACCTGTACATACATTCCTTTCACATGTTCAGTTTGATTTTCCTGTGGTGAGGATTTGTTTGTTGAAAGCTCAATTTATGGACTGCTATGATGGTTTAGTGGTTAGCTACTGTGACTATAATGTACAGGGTCTTGGGTTTGAGCCTGGCAGAGGCTGTTGACTTTGTTGCTGGGCAGAACACAGGCCGTTGGATACAGAGTCGTTAATGCACTTTAAAGCAGTTGTAAGCGGGTGTGCATGTGTTTGCACAGTGGTAAGCACTGCTAACTTCCGGTTACTGTTTCTTATACTCAGTAAGCTTCCACATTGCTTAATCTGTGTAGACAGTGCTTACCCCCATGCAAATGCACTTAAACAAGCTTACTACTGCTTATTTGTGCTTAAACCTGCTTACTAGTGCCTTATTCATTATGACACTGATACTTCACATGTGCATTTCCAGCAGTATTCCAGTTCATAAATATGTGTTATTTAGTGGTTATTGCAACAAAAGTATCGGTTGTAATGTGCTTTGCCATGTAAAACAGACTGCTGCAGTGGGACTCGAATCTGGAATGCCTGCTCGTTAGGCGACTGCTCTGCCCACTACACTATTGCTGTGCTGCTTCATTTGCATATATCTTCCCTGTTATCCTCTTCACCCTTTTAAGCTGCTTTAACCATAGCTATGCGATGGGCTCACTCGCGCACCTACGGTTAACTGTACTCGGATTTTTAAAAATAAAAATACACAGGTTTCTTCATTTAATTTGTATGTACTGTTGCTGTTGTACACATGGGGGACTGTTGGTGGGGATATGCAGACACCTATGAGCAGTCTCACTCATTTTGTACCACTTTCTGCTGTTCTACATTGCAGGGGTGTGTTTATTCTGAGAGCTCTGCTCTCAGACACTCCCCCTGCACTCGTACACATTCCATGTAAGCCTAGGAGCTTGAGCAGCGCACCTTCTTAATATGCATGGCGCACTGCCATTCTGCTCCTAAAGTGGCACTTCCGGGAAGGACTAAGCTAGTCCTGCACAGAAGTTTATTCAATCCGGGGGGCTGGCTCTGAAGTTATGCAACAGCAGGGATAAAGAAAAAGAAACTTCTCAGCACCACTGTTGACCTGTTTTACTTTATATACGCACACTACTTTTGACAAAACAAGAATTGGCAAAGAATAAAGCTCATTTTTGCATCAACAAAAGGGAGTGTTCAAAGGAATGAATGGAAGTTATTTATAAACTGTTACTGAAGTACCTCAATAGAATATATGTGTTTTTCCTTTAAACAACATATATTTATATATTCATTTTAGAGAGATGCATAAACTTTCTGTCTTTTAAGTTGGCTATTAATAATGAAACTAAAATATGTTACAAGAACATGAATTATGGACTCATGATCTAAATATAGTCTATTTTCTATAGATAATCATTGATTAAGCTGAAAGAAAAAAAAATAACAAACATTCACAAATCTTAAAATTCACAAATATTTCTAAGATTATTTCTTCTCATGCAATTTGTGAGAATGACATTGCATGCAAAAATAGATGATAAATCCCTTAGTATAAATGAAAGCTGCTCATGCATTAAGAATTTATCCCTATACATTGTTAACTGATTTAATGCTGCTCTTCCCATTTAATAACATAACATTTATAATATTAAAAAAGCAGAAAAACAAACCTTCATAGTGAGGACAATAATAATGCATCAGTCGATGCCCTGTTATTGCTACAGTAGTGTGATAATGCAATGCCATGTTTTTTACTGTTGTATGGCTACTCTGTTACATAGGCACATCTCAAGTAATTAATGTTACAAAGTCTCACAACCCTAGTGATGACTATAATCAATATCTATGACAAATAATGCATAACTCTCCAAATGCAGTACTAAATATTTATTACTGCAATTCTTGTCACACATAATGCCAGCAGTTATGCTAGGGTGAATTATTGCAAGCATTGTAGCTCAAAATCATTCCTACAAACCTTTCAGAAAGATGACAGTGGTACTCTTTTGCAAAATATATCAGCTTTAAATCTTTCAACAGCTGCAGAGCAAAAATAAAAAGGTTTATGAGTTTGGATTAGTACTGTAATTCAGTTTAAATTCTTAGGTAAATTATTAAACTTATTTTAAGTTGACCTGAAGCGAACGTTTCCTTTTTACTTTCATACTGCAAGCAGAATTCATCATTAAAATTTTTTTTCTGTTTGAAAGGGCACTTGTAGTATATATTTGTGTAGTTAATATCAACATATGGTAATCCATTGCTTGATTAAGGCTCATTCACTTTGAGATTATTCATTCTCCATTACTAACTTAGCCTCTTTTGTTGGGCAGGCAGGAAGAACAAAGCACTAGCTGTAATATAGATTGCTAATTAAGAAACACTTTGCAATCAGTTTTCTTAACATTAAGTGCTGTAGGGAGCATGCAATATAGCATATCCATTCTATTATGCTCTAGATTTATATTATAAATACATATACCATCTGCAGCCACAGGAAAGATCAAAGTGGGACTTGTGTAGCTCTGTTTAACAAATCTGTTGGCATTCACTGTGCTGTGCTCTAATGAACATAATCAATCAATTTGCACTTAACAGTGAGTAACTTTGGGGGAATAAAATTACATTTTATGTAATAAGGCACTGTTTTTTCATGCTATATCAAAGAGTTCTACATAAAAGGTAAAAAAAGTTCTATTTTTGCTGTTATATTGACTTGGATAACATAATTATCCAGTCCACCAAAATCAATGTGAGTGACACATATGTGTTTCAGGTAATCAGATTTCCCTGTCATTATGCAATGTCTGATGGAAGGCAAGGACAAACTCAATCTATGATACTAAGCATCTCATGCCATGGCTTACATAGTCTTTACTTTAGATGTAAATTAATGATTAGATTACCTAAAATGTTGCTTCATTTTTGCAGTTTATGAATGTGTTGCTTTTATAGTCTCCAGTGAAAACATTTTCATCAGTTCATTAGGATTCTTAAAAGGGAAACTAGCTACAGAAGGTCTTTTACGTGTCTCAGACTAAGTCTCAACTGTTTCAAATTCTGCATTAAAAATATTGAATTTTCATACATATATTGGTATGAATATATTTTTGTAATTCTACTGCCAATCATTGGTGGACCGGAGTTCCGCTGTGACGACCCCTAACTGGGAAAAGCCGAAAGAAGAAGAACAACATTGAAGTTTCAAACAGTTTTCAAACATGATGGTTATTGCACATTTAAATTTACAATTTCTTCACATAATTGTAATTACGGGTCCACTGTAAGTTTAGATTTAGATTGCCTGTGGGGAATAGAAGCTTAGTGAAATAATGCCCCTATTTATCTTCTAAATGGGTATGAGTAAAAGTTTCAAATGAAATACGATGTCACAATTTAGAATCACATACATGAATAGATATATAACCAAGGATGCTCAAATCTTTGAAGGATAAATTTTGCACTTATGCTGTTTTATTTCCCTGTTTGTCATCATATAAGATAAACATTTCCATTATACTTTACTCAGCTTTCCTTATAAAAACTGCCCTGTCTTGTTCACAGATCAAGCTCATCATCATGAAATCTCTCACCTTCTCCATAGGAAAATGACTTTATGGCACACATACTTAACCAGATACTAGACAAGCTGAATTCTGAGTAAGTTTGACTGTCAACGTATATTTTCTGCAGATTTTTTTTTTTTTGGTGTATGTTCTCTTGGGGCATATACTGCTGGACTGTTCAAGGAGGTATACATGTTTCTTTAACTTTACATCTTGGATACCTGCTGTAAATATTCATAGTGTTTCTGTGAGGCTTGAAATGCGAGACTCCTACATGTGTGACTCATTCAACAGATAGACACTCACTCTATATATAAAAAGCAAATGGAATGCGAGCAAATAATAATTTATGTCTTAGAAATGTTTTGAAATTCTTCCTGTAGGTGACATATCCACAAAAGTTACACCTAGTATTAATCATGTTTTAATGTTGGTAAAGCAGTAATAAATGTTAGAATTTTAGATAATGCCATTATGTTGCATGGTTCTTTTAGCAGCAGACATAGCCTACAGAAGGGGTTGACTTTCTGTCTTGACAGCAGTAGATATGGATGAAAGTGCAACACCACCACATTGATTTTTAGTAACTCAGATCTATTAAGTCTTAGACTCAGATTTAAACACTTTGATTTTAGCATCTTCTTAAGCAGGAAAAATACAAAGCACAAACATAACTGATGACTGTGCTTTGAATGTTAATAATTTCTGCTTTCAGTTCTCCCTCTCTTTCTATCACTTACTTATATAAGGTTATGCTGACTCCTCAGTGTAGACTTTTCTCATCAAATAATGTTAGTATTGGAGAAATGGAGGCGGGGTTGCCTGAGTTTGAGTTGACATCTTCTTTCTGTTATTTCCTAATGAGTCCAAAGTACAACGCTAATATACATTTATTCCGTGAGTGAGACACCTACACATCTGAGAAAGATTCCGAATTAAAGCCTTTAATTTTAATTTGTGACCATTTGGTTTTATAACAAGAAGTTTTTGTTAGAAGTATGGATTATTTGTATGTAGCCAAAGTGGTAACCATAACAGTGAGATACAACATAATCTGAACATAGTTTAGAATTCAAACAAATGTAAGCTAAACGTAGTTTAGAATGCAAACAAAAGTGAATATCTAACTATGTCCTGTTTTCACTTTTGTTTGCTTTCTAAAGTAGGTTATATATATACTTATATATTTATATATTGCTGTTTCAGTTTTGGTTTTCCTGTTATTTATTTATTTAGTTATTCCAAGGAAATTGATTTTAGCTTTTACCTCAAAACTTTGTAGATAATCTTATAGTAAAAGGATTTTTCAGTAAGATTTGTGGTGTACTTAAGTCAAACATCTTTCTGTTATTCATTACTTATCATTATAATTATTATATCATAGTTTCATGAATGCATAGATTAGTAATTAGTGCAATAACTGTGGTAGTGTGAAAGGGGCAACTATCCTGGCCACAAGCACTCCAGGGATGTGATCTGCAGGTGCTGATGGTGTGGTAATGTAGGACTGGCATTGATTCATGAAGCCACTAGGTTATTATGATTTCATAAGTGAATGCTCATATTGAGTTTGTAGCTCAGCTGAAGCATTTTAGCTATCAGCTAGCTACAGCTACTGTAACAGTGAAGCACTTTTTATGACTCTTAAACTTTGAGAAGAGCTTTTTTTCTTAACTCTGAGTTGAGGGGGTGCTCAATTAGAGATCTGCCCAGGGCACCAAGTGAACTACCTATAATACTGTTACTTGGCAATAGACCAGTTAGGCCTTCTGTAGCCTAATCACTGTAATTCCATTGTAATTCCCCTCATTTACCCAACTAGTTACTCCCCTTGTACATAAGGGGCAAGACCTGGGGTAAATTTGTGGCTTGTCATCTGTTTGCTTAGTTAAATTTGAAGACAGTGAGTGATGTGCTTTACTTTATAAAGACTGGACATTTGTTCCTGAATTGAATAACTCTTTAGAGAGATATATGCCATGCTAACAAACCCTACATATGGTACAATAGAGCTTTTGGTCCCTTTGTCCTGTATTTGTATTGCAACTAATATTGCTGATTAGCAGTTGATCGAGTATAACTGGGTTATTTACAGGTTTGTTGCCCTGGATTAGATCAGCATGTCAGAGCCCGTGAGAGACAAAGAAGAGAAAATGGGATTTAAGATGCTCTAGGCAGTATAGGGAACTCAAATCCAAGGATTTTTGGTGAGGAACTACTATTTTTTTCAAGCTAAGTTAGGTACATAACAGAGGGAATATTACCTTCTGGTTTGGGCTCGATGGCAGACAACTACAAGATAATGATGACTTCTTTTAACAAAGAGCAAATGCCCTTTGGTATGAGTTAGGTGAGGTAGAAGACTTTCCTTATGTCAGTGAGTATGTGATGGTCAAAAGAAAGTTCATTATCTATGAAGGTGACAAAGTTTCTGCTGAAATCATCTATTTTATGTCTGTGTTATTTATGTTGTAGATCTGCATTTTTCTGCTTCCCCAACTGTATGGATTTACACTTGTTAGTATTTAGCTTTAGACCATTATCCTGGCACCACACATTTGTCCTATTAAGGCCCTCGTGGAAGATATAGGTGTCTTCTGCAAAGTTGATGATGGTCACAGGATTGCAATTGTCTGCGAACTTGGTCAGCTAAGGATCTTTATTGTCAGATTTTCTGTCAGATAAGTAGATCCCAAATAGAAGTGCTCTTAAAATAGAGCCTTCGGGTACATCACTGATTAAATACTTCTTAGAGGATCATGTGCCAGCATCTCTAGTAGAACGGTATCTTTCATTGAGACAGCTCTCAATCCAGTTGGTTAGACAATAATTTATGTTAAGTTTGATGAGTTTGATAGTAATATCAGAGTGCAATACAGTGCCAAAACAGCCACATTGAGGTAAGCTGTGTGCATGGAGTTATCTAAAACTAGAGCACCTGTGATTCTTTCAAATAAGTCAACTAGGTTTAATAGGCACATTCTACCTTTTACAAAGCCAAATTGGTTAGTCCTTAGGGATTGTTGGCTCGCTATGTCCCTGTTAATGTGGTCCATGATGATGCATTTCATCATCTAGCAAATTATGTTAATGAAGTTAAAGGGCCTATATTTGAGAGTGTCCATGAGGAATCCATCCTTGTGGAGGGAAGCCACTGCAGCTGCACACCAGGCTTCCATTACACATTTTGTTGAGAGGCTATGGTGCAATAGCTTAAGGAGGAGGCCTGATTGAGGTGTTCTCTTTGAAACAACCTTCATACTACTAAAAAAAAAAAAAAAAAAAAATTGATAAGAATTTTTTTACAATTCTAATTTTTTTTTCTTTTTTTTGATTGCTGTCTCTCAAATGATTGCTCTCTGTATTTGATCTTAGCTTTAACATACTAAAGGACTCTGTATAAGTTATCTGAACCTCAATGTAACAATGTGCTGTAATTCATTTAACTACTACTATATATTGTAATCTTTGTCACTGCTAATGCTCGGAACTTTTCACCCCGAGCCTCTACTGAAAATGAACATATATCCAGTTAGAATAGCCGGTCAACAAATGTAAAATAAATAAAAATAAAATTATATTACCTGAGAACATCAGGTTGGTGCTTTGGTCATGCACAATTATTTTAGTACCTTTTCAGAGGTGATTATACAGGGTTGAGGCAAGGACTGTACTCTGAATTGGGAAGTTGGGAGGTAACAGAGGGGAGAAGTTGGAGCTAAATTTACCTGCCAGGTTATCAGCTATGTTCTTAAGCTTTGAGTGGGAGATGTCACTAGAGTTAAGCTTGATGCAGTGTTGGACATTATTTCAGAGGTTATTTGTTATTAAACAAATATGTTACAGTTAGCCTTTGCAGACATAGGAATTTTTAGGTCATAATCACACCTCAGATCTTTGTCAGCTCTTTTGAAGTTGATTATGGCATGCTGAGATTATTCTTCACTTCTCTTCAGGATCATGTGCTGTTTCCTTTGATTGTAAAGTTAGGTTAAGGTTAAATTCTAATAGAGGAGTTTTTTTTCAAATCTTGGAATTGCATTTATGGCAAATAGAAACAAGATCATCTGTGCAAGAATTGAGATGGGAGTATAAATATTGGTCATATCCAGGTGTACTTGTTATAGTTTCATTGAGGGGTGAGGAACTGTTGAATTATCTCAAGCCATCATTGATTACAAAGAAGCTGGCCTTGGAAAAGTCACTAAAAGTTGTCATATTGGATACTGACCTGTACTGAAACCATAAGGTCAATAGAACAAGGCAGTATTCTATTTTGACTAGTGAAGGTTTGACAATGAGTGGGGAGCAGAATGGGGATATGTAGATGAGGACAAAGTCAAGTATGTTAGTGCCTCAAGTGGTGGAGGCTAATACTCGATCATAGAAGTTTACATTAGTAATATCCACGAAACACTGAGTATATTTAATTTAATATGTGTAGGTATGCCATTTTATGGATGGGTAGTTAAAGTCTCCTATAAGGCTGGTGTTTGGATTAATGGAGAAGGAA
Source organism: Protopterus annectens (assembly GCF_019279795.1). Lineage (NCBI taxonomy): Eukaryota > Metazoa > Chordata > Ceratodontiformes > Protopteridae > Protopterus > Protopterus annectens. The sequence continues at coordinate 1,910,176,311 of NC_056735.1, forward strand.
TACATTTTAATTAAGATTTGTTTCATGGATTAACAGTATGATGGCTGGGAATGAGTAGTTGTCCAGGTTTTGATATGAAGCCTTACTTAAAAATATTAGGATATGAAGAAGTTCAAAGTCATGGTCCTATTTGATTAGTCTGGAGGTGATCGTTGTTGCTGTGTCTTTCTGCTTTTCCCGGTTAGGGGTCGCAACAGTGGAACTCTGATCCGCTAATGATTGGCAGTAGATTTTTACGTGCCGAGTTGCCAGCTCTGATGCACAGCCTTCAACGAAGGTACATCCATTCACGCATGTCTCCACACAGAAGATGCTTTAGCTGAGAATCAAACAGGACATCTTACTGTGAGGCGACAATGCTACCGCAGTGTTTTAGATAATGACAGAAACACCACTAACAGCACAACTGCCATCTACATTTGCTGACCTGAACGAGTGGTAGGCAATAAAACCAAGTAAGGAGGATGTGCTGTTTCAGCACTAAAAACAAGTTTTAAAGACAAAACAAATATCCATAATTTCTTGAGAAAGGCCTAGAGGGATGACATTTTCTTATTTAGGTGCCTTGCATTGAGCAGCCCTGCACTAATATTGGTCAGTTTCAGATCTTTTATTCTGATCCAAAGATTCAGTTCTGATATGACCCCAGACATTCAGTAGCTTTTACTTTTGTCATCACCAGGCATTTATGCATTATTGCTTGGCTTGCAATAGTATTTTTCTTTTTTATATCTTCCTCTCTTCTTAATTAGATCACACCAGCATTCTTGTGCATTTATATACCACATATCTATTTATGCAAAGGAATAGCATTACACCTCTTACTGTAACAGTCTGACAAGTATGATGCAACCCCCTATTTTACCATCTGAGGGAAATGTACTTTAGCTTATTTGTCTGGGCCCAGTACTGTAGGAATATAATTAATTTGTGCTTTATTTTAGTGACATATACTATGTAACACTTTCATAGTTTCTGTATAATTGGAAAGCTAAGCATCTGTAATTATGAAACTGAGATCAACATGCTTCATCTTGGAAAACACAGAAGAACAAATGGTAACCTGTTAAGACAGCTGCAGGCGTAGTGATACATATATGTTTTTAGTAACCACTGTTACCCTTATACTTCAATGTAGATTATTTTCATCAATGCTCCCAAAACCTTATAACTGTTATGGTATGCAGATTGCTATTATCTCAAGAATTTATAACAGACTTCCAAAACTAATAGTTTGGCCACTTGTAATATCCAGAAAAACAAAACCTTCATGTTTTCTAATCTTTACTTAGGTAGTTTGTTTTAAGGATACCTTTTCCAGCCTGATGTAGTCCAGACATAAGAATTCAGAAGGTTATTATTTCTAGATGCATTTGTTTATCTTCTGGTCATTTTCACTGAAAGTTTTCAAAGATGAATTTATGGAGTGTCCCGGTATTGTCTATATTTAGCATATAGTCTGACAATCCATGACAAAGACTTACTGCAGCATACATTTTCTGAAGGAACAACCCACTCCCCACTACAATACGGTGACTAGTAAATCATCTACATATAAACTTAGTTCAAGGACCTCACTTCCCAATATTAAATTATTAATATAACTGCTGTTTTACAGACAGGTTCTTAATATAGATTGAACAATAAAATGCAGGGTGAATCCCACTTCTTGTCTTGCTAGTTATCCATTTCTACCTAATTATGTACTTTGAGTTCATCTAGTTTTATTCCTATGTAACCCTGTTAGACTTCTTTAATTGAATCCCTTTGGAAATCTGTTTTTTTCATCTTCCAATAAAATTAAAAGTGCTTGGAATGTGTTTTTAAGCACCACTACATAAACATGGTCCTCAGTAATGTCTTTGATTACCAACAATACCCTTCTGACTATTGCTTTTCTGTTTAGGTTGGAGCTATTTCTATGCATTTACAGTCTCACTTTTACAAGTCTTTCCTGATTTTATTACTGTATGTTGACAATAACAGATCTATTTTAACAGTCAGGTTACTCAGGTGTATTATGACATGTCCACAAGTCACTAGGTCTTGCCTGTAACATGTAATAAAATGGAAGATACAGCGGTATGATCCACACAGCATGGAGTCATAGTGAGCAGGGAAATACAGTGAAAATCCAACAGCAAATTCAGAGACTGCAGAAGAGATAAATGACTTCAGACTAAGGTAGCTGCTGATAGCTAAACTTATTTAAATAAACAGTACAGCAAGGATAACAGACTTTATACAATTTGCAAACAGCTGTACTGCTCACAGAAATAATCTGCAGAAAGTGAGCTACATGATAGTTGCAGAATCATTTTAGCAATAAAGTACAGCTTTTTTCTCCATAAGTGTCATAGTACTAGCAGTGCATGGGCCATATGAACATATTCATACATTCTCACACATACATATGGGTATACAAATATGCATACATGCACACACACTTACTTTTATGCACGCACATTCAGGCATACACACTTTCATACATGCATACACATGTGCACACACATGCTCTCACATACATGCATGCTTGTGAGCATACTCATGTGTTTTTGCATACAGACATTTATCTTTCACCTACATTTGTATGTATGCAAATGCAAAGAGACAACTGCAGCACCAAATGAAAGCAAACAAGCAACAGATTGTGGTTTCACTCTAGTGGCATCTTCAGTGCTGTAGTGAAGTGCTCAACAAAGTATGGTGCAAAAGATACGCATGAAATACTTATAAAGATCAATACTGAATAATCATATAGCGACATTTTGAAAAATTATGTTTTTTATTGAATAAGGACAATTTTCTTTTAGGAATATACTATTGACTAAGTGTCTATAGCTATTAGAATGAAAATACATTGGGATACCATTTATGATATTTTAAGACCATTTTTTTTTACCCAAGGAACAACAGCTGGTTTTGGGAAACTGATCTTCTGGGTGTGTTCTCTGCGGTGATTGTTCTGATTGCCCCAACATATACAAAACATTCTGAATCTATTAATATATCAATGCATTTGAGATTTGTGAGTTAATTTGTAGAATGCAATAGGTAATATACATAGTGGTCTGCCTTTGTGGAGTATTTTACATTGATCAGACTGCATCCTCTTGGAGGCAGAGGACCTCATTGCATCTGTTTGACAAAAGATACAGAGATGAGTACACTACTGTTTCTAAACACATATTAAAAAACACTACTCCAAACTTTGTAGTTATTAATTGTGATATAGTAAATATGTCAATATCCAGTCTTTCAAAGATACCTAGAATTTTGGAGAGGAAGGAACAGTTATGGAGTGTGAATCTAGGAGCGCTTTACCCACTTGGTTTAAAGAAATACCCTTATCCTTGTTGTACTTGTCTTTGGCAAGCTGGGTAGGGACATTTGACTTTGTCACCAGATGGTGCTATTCCACTATAAGAGTAATTTTACACATCAGCTGAATCATTGTCATTTATTCTGTTTTAAGTTGATTTTTTTCTGTTATGTTAAACCTAATTTCCTCATCTGAATTTTGCTGTCAGATCACCAAACATAATCAACACTCAATGCGTGTAGCTTGTATTAACTATTTCTAGTCATATAGTTGAAAGTTAATTTATCTCTTTGTGGATACAGATGTTTACATCACTAGAAAGGGCCATATGATTATTCAGTATTGAACTTTATTAATATTTAAAATGTATAAATTTTATAGCCACGAGTGGTGGAGTGCTTCTTACTACTGTCCTTTTTATGGTTTTGGTTATTGTTGGACAATAGTTCCTCCTGTTCTTTTAGTTTTTAATGTTTAAAATGTGACACTTGGGTGAGTTATATCATTATTATTTATGAGAGCTCTAAATGTTTCAATTACTAATGGTGATACTTTCTGAGATTCTAATAGTAGTTCCGGGTCATTTTGTTATGGTTTCATTGCTCATGTATTTCTTTCTGCCTGGTATATTTTCCTTCATTTCTTTTGATTTAAATATTGTTTCTAACTCTCTTCATTTACAGTGTTTTAGACTTATATATTTATTTTTATTAATAACACATATTATACCTGGTTTTGTTTGGGTTTAGAGTGAGGTCTGATAATGTGATTCTCAACTGAGCACTTACTGTACCAGAATTTGTTGAAAATGTTCACTATAGCAGTTAGAAGGCCACTAGGAGGCCTAGAATTAAACCATGGTGTGTGTGTGTGTGTGTGTGTGTGTATGTGTGTGTGTGTGTGTGTGTGTGTGTGTGTGTGTGTGTGTGTGTGTGTGTGTGTGTGTGTGTATGCGTGCGTGTGCGTGTATGTGTGTGTGTGAATGCTGTATACTCAAATCAGGTGAACCCCTTTTTGATTACATTTCCTTTTTTATAGTAGGTGACAAATGCATAGACGTGTATTGTTCACAGCTGTGTGTTCTTATTTGAATTAAACCATATTGTGTTGTTAGTGAGGACGTTTACTTTTCTCCAGTGTTATATTGCATAGAATAAGGATATTTAAATAACACAAGGTGGGAAGGAGAAATGTTCTGGGGGGGGCACAGTGACTTAAAGTGGCCATTATAGTCATTCTTTGCATTTCTACACTGAAAGCTTTTATAATGAAAAAAAAAATCAACAAAAACATCCTCATAGAAGATTTAATATATCATGCATGCTCATGTGTATGCTATTTTTTTCACCTAGTATCTCCGCCAAAAATTAGCTACAAGTCAGTTAACAACCCAAATAGCAAAGTGTAAATAAATTAAATAATTATATCAATAAAATACATTTTTTATTTGTAAAGGGGCTAATGTCCTCCCCCTTAAACCACTGTGCATACTTCTCAGCTTCCTTGTTTTGTCCCTCATAAACACTTTGATTTTCTGATAAATCACTGTGCATTACAGTCAGTCAGTAATGCCAGACATTAAAGCTTTTTGCTTCTTATTGTTTACAAAAGGCATATTGATGCAAAACCTGTTTTTTATTACTTTTTAAGTGGATTAGAGCTTTGTCCCCCCATTATTTTTGAATTTGTCCAGAATTCTTACCCAAACAAGATGGGAGTTGTGCCCCTACACCTAGTTCTTGATAAAAGATATATATGGTGGAGGTTTGAGGGGGTACCAACCCCTCTTATAAACATAGTTAACTAAAAAAAAACATGAAAACTACTGACATAGCTCCTGTTGTATTGACCACAAGTCGACTGTTGTCACAAAACCACTGTTCCTCCAGTCTCTGTACCTGTCAAAATGACAAGCTAGCCATCAAAGTCAGCTAGTGGCATAACATTCTGTTAGCTACTAGAGAAAGTCTGTAAGTAATGCATTAAAATGTGCGCAACATTTAAAAACTATCCCTGACTTTCCCCTGCAATTATGTTTACTTTCTGTCCATGTGACAGAACTCACTAAGTGCTTTACTGGCTTTCAAAACATGTAAAGCACTTTTTTTCTGTAAGTAGTACTACATGAAATAGATAAAACTCCATGCATGACAAAAGAGTCATAATTAGGTCTCACCAATCACAATCCATTATTATGTATTCTTGGCATGATGCCAAGACTCATCTCAAACTTGGTGCTAGAGGTGAATTTCTTTGCATTCAAGTCTCAAACACATAGTAGTGTGGTTATGGTCAGAGACCCAATACTAACCCTCTGTATATAGGAAACTCAAAACATATTTGCCAATCGCCACATAATTAAGAAGATCTTTCTTTTGTTCCATAGATCACACATATAAGAGGAATACACATACTGCATGAGCTGCCTAAACTAAAACAATCTCTATGAAACTGTAGAGGTATAACAGCATGATGTAAAAATCATAACTGTTTTACTTATGTCCTGGAATAACAAGGCTGAATGAACAAAAATGCAGAGTGATATGAATTAAGACTAAAAATGTTGTATCTCAGAGTATTCCCTTCCTCGAAGATATGGTGATCTTAAAATGAAAATTTATAAGGAGCAGGGATGTGGGGTGCAGTGGGACTTGTGCCCTACAAAATATAAGTTTTAAGGGAGAATAGCAGTTGTATTCCCTGTTGCTCTTTGTTTTTGTTTTTTGTTTTTTTTTCATATTTCTTGGACTCGCAATTATGACTTTTGAAAAAACAATAAAGAGCCAAGAAAAACACATCACAAAATTAGAAAAGAAACTTTACAATTTAAACATAAAATAAGCTTTCAAATTTCTCTTCAAGTTAAGGAAACAACAGAACTATACTGCATATATGAAATATCAGTTATACATTCATATGATTGTTATTTGAGCGTATGACAAATGTTCTACATACAAAGTGTGTTGTTATAGATACTCCTCAGGATCAGCAATGTTCCGTGCAGAAACAACATATTCCTGCACGGAAATGACTGCTTAAGTTCAGCATGGCAGCGAGCCATGCATATTTAAGAAGGCGTGCTGTCTCTGCACCTAAACGAACACAATGCAAGGATGAGTGCAGTGGGTGTATCTGAGAGCAGAGCTCTCACAATATACACACTCCTGCACTCAAGAATTGCCGTTCGGCAATTACAATAAGTGAGAATGCTCATAGTACAAAAAATGCATTCCTCTCAACCGTCCCTGATGTACACTCAAATGTTAGCATTGTCCCTCTGAATCCCTCTTAACACTGGTGCCATTGGAATTATACTGAACAAATAATGACAATAATTAAGAGCTGATCACTTATTTCACTGCAGGAAATGTACATTAATTCACATTCTGTAATGCCGTAAATGTCTCAAGTTAATAGAACTAATATGTTAAAAGTGTCCCTGATTGTCCCCGATTTTGCCTGGATTTGTCCCTGATTCTGTTGAGAGTTGTCCCTGATTGCATGACAGCTATGACAACAATCACAATTTTATTTTTTATAAAAGTGATAAAGTTTAACCATAGCTGAATGGGTTTGCCCGTTGCTTAGCTATGCATACTCCAGCTTAAATGGCGCAAGAAGTTAAATAGCAAGATTCACTCAATAAAAGTATTACAACAATAGTGTAGTGGTTAGAGCACTCACTTTGTGAGCAGCCATCCTCACTATAGCAAATTTACATTTTACATGTGAAAGGAATTTATAAACAATTTATTTGCTGTATAACCTACTAAATAACATATATTTGTGAACCGGAGTACTGCATTAAGTTCAGATGTGAGGTGTCATTTAAGTGGTGAAATCCCCCCCATAAACACAAGTGCCCCATACAGTATACGTACACATGAATCATGGATACTAAACAAATTTATAACATGTAATGAATGATAAATCAATGCCATACAGCAAATAGTGTGTAAAATTAGAAATAAGCAACGCTAAGCATTGCACACCTCTGCTTACCAGGTGTAAGCAATTAATAGCCCAGCTAAATAGATTTGCCCATTGGTATGCCCCTTTAAGCAATGCCAACCTTAGGTAAGCAAGTTTGCCAGTAACTTAGCATTTTCAAAACCATCCAATGATGGCAAAGTGCGGGAAATCAGCTCTATTTAAACCCCACAGGTGTGAATACATCTCATAACTGGTTGCAGCTTCCTCCTGTAGGCACAATGGCCGGTGTTGGGGAAGGATCATGGTTCTGAGTGCAGCACTGGGGCATCCAGGAGTCTAAGGTCTTGGTAGGACTCCTGGTAAAAGACCATGAACAGAGACTACTACAGGGCCAGTACCAGGGCTCCCAATATAAAGTGGAAGCCTGGGACCATCTCACCCATGACCTCCCCAGTGCCACTGGTATCCCTCAAACTGGTGAGCAGATCAGACATCACTATGCTGACTTGAAATGGAGGAAGAGGGAGCTCTTGGATCAGTGGATCCAAGAAGCTAGGCAGAGGGGTGATGTCCCAGCAATGAATAAGTACTCATTCTACTAACTGTTTAATAATTGCCTAGCTCGTGTATATTATGGAAAGGTATGGCTAAATATTCCTCTATGTCTCTGACAGCTGCAGCGGAGCAGGCTGTAAATCAGGAAGCCCATGCATGTAGGCTGCAAAGGCTGCATCGCGAGGCAGGTTAGTAATAATCTTGCATGCACTGTCATAAGAAATAAATATAAAAGTAGTAGAAAGTTAATTGCCAATATAAAAACTGTATTGTGTATGGGATGTACTGAATAAACCAGACAATATTGCAGGAAGAGTCTCATATAGGTTGTATTTAAATAAAAGGGTAACAGCCTGGCAATAAAGGTCTAACTCCTGGACTGCTTGTGTTTACTCTGGTATCATATGGTAATGTAGTGTTGCATTCTCTTAATAGTACTATTGTATTAATCACTGTTACCCACACTGTGCAACATAAATAAAATATGTAGGAATGTCTGCATATGACTATTGTACTCATAAGATCATATTGTTCAACTGAGGGAGACTTAGACAGAAAACAGTGACAAAATACACAACAAAACCTAAATAGCACACTCTAGTGTGACATAAACTGGTGCATTTTTAGCACACACAGCCATGGTTTGAATCCTGGGAGTGGTAGTAATGTACGCATAATCATACCCCTCAACTGTACAGATTTTTTCAGAATGTTTGGATAATTGGCTTATATTTTCTGCCTGTCACCTGTCCCCCTGGCAAATCAGTGGGATGATCCCAGAAGATTAGGCAGCAAATAATGACATACAACTGATTGTCAGACATCATAACCATCAGAAAAATGTCTGTAAGAACAAACCTGTCACTCTAGCAACTCACCAAAATGTTATGAGTAATATGCAAAATATGTCCCATCTCTATCCCCATGTTGTGAGGCTATGACCAGAGTGTGTGCAGTAACAGAGTGAGACGTATGTGCATAATAATAATGTGGAATCTGGTAATATGTGTGGCAACATTTAGGTAGTGTTAACAAACATTCCTTCCACAGTCTACCAGATAAGAAAACTGTGCTTGGAAATAAAGATTGAAATCCTGGACTGGCGCTGTTTATTCTGTTATTGTATGGCATTGTTAGTGTTGCAGTTTCACTGAATAATAATGTTTTAATCATCACTGTCACCCATACTGCTACATAATAAAAATGTCTAGGAATGCCTGTATAAGACTGTTGTAATTACAAGGTCAGATTGTAAAACCATTAGAAACTTATAGACAGAAACCAGTGAAGAGATACACAGTAATATCTAAATAGCACACTCAACTGTGACATAAACTGTTTTACTTTTAGCAGACACAGCCATGGTTTGAATCATGGGAACTGTAGTAAGCTGTATGCATAATCAAACCCTCAACTGTACAGATTTGTTCACAATGTCCAGATAATTGGCCCATATTGGCTGCCTGTTACCCCATCCCTCTGGCAAATCAGTATGATGATCTCTGAATTTTAGGCAGCTTTTAATGACATATAACTGATTGTCAGACCTGTAAATATTCAGCGAATGTATATGAAAACAAACCTGTCATTCTAGCAATTCACCAAAAGTTTATGAGAGCAATTGTCAAAATATGCCCCATTTCCACCTGCATGTTGTCAAGCCTTGACCAGAGTGTGTGCAATAAGAGATTGAGAGGTATGTGCATAACATCAACTTGGAATCTCGGAATATGTGTAGAAACAGTCAGGTAGTGTTAACAAACAATTCCTCCACAGGTATACCAGGTAAGAGGTGTAGACTGCAGATAAAACACAGTTCATGTATTGACTCAATGGTTATGTGTACAATTAAATCTACTGTTGGGACATATGTCCTATTGTCTGATAAATATTGAAATGTGTTTCTATGCATGTCTCATGCTGAAATACTCCCACCTTGGTGGCGTGTTGCCATCAATGTAACCTGCATGTTGTTGCAATGGCAACTGTGGTTCCATATATGCATGTGTTCTCTTTGCTATGCAGCTGTTCCAAATCTGTTGTTTTGGGTAAATGGGAATATCTATGCATGCTTTTATACCTGATCCTGGAATGTGTTGACTGTTACTAACCGGCATATGCTCTAAAATTGCAACACCATAGCACGTTTGGGAAGGCCGGTCCCAGCGGATCCACCAATTCCACCTCATCTGGCCATGGCACTGGGCCCCAGCACATCTGGGGCCCACCCAGTGACCTCCTCGTCCACTGGTGCTGCACCACCTTCGGGTGGAACTGACTTAGGGGATGGGGCTCACCCCTCCAGGAGTGGGCATGCACAGGAAACTGTCACCCGTCATCAAGTCTAGGATCTAGTGCCTACCATACCAGCAGGCAGGCAGCACCAGAAGTAGCAAACAGAGCAGAGCTGCTTAATTAACTTGTCTCTTCAACTTCTTCTACAGCAGTCCGACAGTTCAGTGAGACACCCAGCACCCACTGTCACCTGTCCCTGCCTGCTTGCACTCCACAAGAATCAGAAGAGAAGAAAAATTACTCTCTCTCTCTGCTCCGGCAGCTCTACCTCCTCCAGGTAAGTAAAAACAATTTAAAAATGTTCTTCTAAATCTCTGGTAACGTCATCAACCAACACATTGCTCCGCAGGGAGTTTGGAGATCTGCTACGCCAGCTTGAGGGTGGCATGGCACATTTAGAGGGTCAGCCTGCCCCTCCTACCCAGCCCCCAGCACAGCCACCTTTGGGGCCGTGAAGGTGCAGTGGTGACTGTCCATGGGTGGGGAGCTTAGTCCCACTCTTTCCATTTGGGGGTTCATGGGCCTCCGACTTCCAAACACCCCTCCCCATCCATGGTGTTTACCCCCCCACATCTGTCATATTCCGCTCCTGTATACTGTCTTGTCTGTCATCCTACCCAACCTACCTCCCCAAATATACCTACTATCCTTCCCCAACATCCCACTCTCACCTTAAAAAAAAACAAAAAGGGCAATCTGTTCCCAAAAAAAAGTCTCGCCCCATACATAGCTGTCCATTTCGCACATGTGTCCAGTGGACACATGTAATCTGGTGTAATTGGCTTCACAACATATTATTGCTGTCCTCAACCCTCTCTCAGGAGTTTGAGTGTCCAAATCTACTTCCAAATTCAGTGTATATGCACAGCTGTTGCTGTAGAAGAAATGGGCAGCTATGGAGCTTCCCTACACCTATCATGCACATCCCTAGATATTCTCCCTATTGTCTTTCCCTCTTTATGCCCCCTTCTTCACCACTTTCCTATCACCCCTTTTTCTTTTCTTTTAAAGAAATTTGCATGGGGGTAAGGCGGGAGTAAGCACTTTTAAGCCGTAGTAAGCAGGCTTAAGCCTGTTTGCGCGGGGGTAATCAATGTGCACATAGAATAAGCAATTTGAAGCTAACTCTCTATAAGCATATTTAACTAGAAGTTAGCATTGCTTACCATCATGCAAGCCCACTTACAACTGCTTAAAAGTGCCTTAGTCACTCTGTATCCAACAGCCCTTGTTCTGCCCAGGAACAAAATAATCAGCCTTTGCAAGTCTCAAACCCAGGACCATACACACCACAACCACAGTGAATTACCACTATGCCCTGCACCTAACATTGAGGTATTTTCAAACATATCATGCAGCACAGTCATTCAACATTAGGGAATTTTTTTTTTTATATGTAGATGCATGTATGTGATGTGTGTGTGTGTGTGTAAATATATATATATATATATATATATATATATATATATATATATATATATATATATATGTATATATATATATATATATATATATATATATATATATATATATATATATATAGACATATATATATATATATATATATATATATATATATATATATATATATATAAATATATATATATATATATATATATGTATATATATATATTTATATAACATATATATATATATATATATATATATATATATATATATATATATATATACATATATAAAAATGTGTAGTGCAATCACACCTCGGAACCACATCATGAACCTCTCACTGCAAAAGATATTAGTACCTATAGATATGTAGAAGATGAGTAGATGTAGAGGGTGCACAGTATATCCGATAGCCATAAGTCCTGTATTTCCCACCTATTAAAATGTCCAGTGTGTCACTCGTTCACACAAATGATAATATTTGCATGAAACATATACCCATACACAATGCAAAGGACATAACACCACACACAAGTATGCATACACAGAAAAATGTATTTGTGTACTATTAAATTGTTTATGTCATTTGTTACAGCATGTAGGTGTTTGAAATACATAATCACTGATTAATGCAAGTCTCACACAAAACAGTTGATGCAAGTAATGGAAAAATATAACATACTATGCTGTCCAGGCCTTCAAGTAGTACAACAGTAAAAAAACACTTGCCTTGAAGATAAGAAACAATCAACATTTAATTACAAATGTAGCTCAGCAGCCTCCAATTGCACTCTGTATTCAACCCCTAGGGGGAAAGTATTAGTTGTCACAATGTAAGTGTATCTGTTACATAACAATGCTAAACTTAAAATGTCACTATCACACCGACAAACAGAACTGTGTGTACCACTGTAAGCTGTAGGCCACCACTGTTTCCATGGAGAAAAGTATGGAAATGTACATCCATATACCTCAATGTGTCTTAACACAGATATCCCTCACATGTTGCAACAGCCTAGGTTAAAAGCATTGAACACCCCTACCCCATAAAAAGTTGTACAGGTGAAATTAACCTTAGGTAAGTTTGCCTCAGTGAAATGGGTGCCAGTGAAATGGTCTTTCAGTGAAGTGATATGAATCTGTATATATATATATATATATATATATATATATATATACATATATATATGTATATTAAAAAATGTCCCTACTGTTGAATGACTGTACTATATGATATGTTTGGTACCACCTCACACATACCTGCAGCCCAGATGGCTTACTGGTAAATATATGTGGCTATGGTGTGAAGGGTCCTGGGCTACACACTTACAAAGACTAATAATGTATGTGCTGGCCAGAACAAGGGCTGTTAGATACATCGTGATTAAGGCAACCATAAGCACATATTAGTGGGTGCAAAATGGACAGTCATGTATGGTGTAACATTTGTGTTGGTAACACATTGACTTGTGTATGTTAAGGTGAGAGTGGAATGTTAGAGAAGGATAGTAGATATATATATATGGGGAGGTAGTGTGGTTTGGAAGACAAACATGATGGGCAAAACAGCATACAGGGTTGGTGTATGACACATGTGGTGAGTAAACACCTTGGACAGGGAAGGGTGTATGGAAATAGGAAGCCCTATACAGGCCAAATGGAAATAGTGGGGCTGATCTCCCCACACGTAGGCCGTCACCACTGCATCTTCATGGCCCCGAAGGTGGCTGTGCTGGGGGCTGAGCAGTAGGGGCAGGCTGAATCTCTGCATGTGACATGAGGACATCATGGTTGTGTTGCTGATCACATAATTCACTGCAGAGCTCCCTATGCACCAGAGCCTGGACCTGATGTCAGGTTACAGAATCCTGTCTGTGTGCAACTCCCAGGTGGGTCCACCTGAAGGTAGTGCAGGACCAGCAGATGAAGAGGTCCCGTGTTGGGTCCCAGATGTGATGCAGCCTACAGCCATGGCCAGATGAGGTGGAAGAAGTGGGTCTACTGGGAACACCCTTCCCAAATGTGATATTGAGTTGCAGTGTTACAACATATGTTGTCAGTAATAGTCAACATAATCCAGGATTAGCTATGACGGCATGCATACATAGTACCAGTAACCCAAAGCACCAGATTTGGAATGGTTGCATAGTAAACAGAACAGATGCATATATGGAACCACAGTGGTCATTACAATGGCATACAGGTGACATTGTTAGCAACAGGCCACAAATGATACTGTTTAAACACAGAACATGAATAACAACAAAATTCAGTATGTGATGCACAATAGGATATATGTCCCAACAGAAGTTTGCTGTAAACATACCGAGTGATGTGTGTGTTCAGATTAGGTATGTATATATGACGGGGGTGAGGGAGATGTTAAGTATCAAGCACGATAACCTTGCAGTATGATGTCCTCAGAACTTGTCAACTATTTATGTCTTCCAGGTACCATGTCCAGGGAAAGGTTGCCTGCATATACTGCAGACAAAACAGACATCATTGTGCAAGTACCTCGTACAGCATCACGGAACCCTGTTTTCACAGACATCACATGATATGCAGGAGAGGACTGCCCTGTGGAACGAGCTTGCCCACAGGGTAAATGACATCGGCCTGCATAACCGACGTTATGAGCAGGTACGACACCATTGTACTGACCTCATCTGCTATGCCCGCCAACATGCAGCTGCTGTCAGAAGGGACCAGCAAGCCACAGGTGGGGGTCATACCATCCAGCCCCCACTGACTCATGTGGAGGAGCTCCTCACCAGCCTTGGAGGACCTACATGCCGGCAAATTACAGCAACTGAAGAAAGTATTGTGGAGGTGGGTGCCACCTACACAATGGAGCAGGAGTGTCCAGGTAAGGCCCCAGGACACATTAGTAGACCAGTGCTGCTTATCTATCCTCATCTGTAAATTATATATATGCATATGTCAGATAATATAGTCTGTTGCTGCAGTTTATTAAGGAGCAGATGTGCATAATCTCTAGTATTGTGGGTTTGTATAGATGATCTGAAATGCTGGTCCCACCTTGTACCAATGGCACAGGTGTGGCTACTGACATTACATTTCTCACACAAATATGTAGGTCCCTCTGGTATCCAACTAGGACAGCAGCTTGCAGCTGGTGAGTATGGAGTTTTTTTCTGGACATGTTATGGCCATGCTATGTGCCATGCACACGTAACACACCTACCCATAATGCATGCTGTACATGTTCATTTATTGTTGCTGTTAACCACTGCATCACAGTGGTCACCTTGGTGCCATATCTGAAGGGTATGCATGGGTCTTGCAGTATACCGCACAACCTGTCAGTGCAAGATGTGTGGACAGAGATGAACATAATGGTGAGAGGAATGGCCTACAGTACGGACATGTTTGACACAGTATTCTTCTACCATGTGTAAAACACTGTATACACCACTATCACAATGGCAACAATTCCAGATCTACACATTGGAAAATCACAGTATGACGATACACACTGTTTACAACCTGTAATGTGATCCTAAAATGAGCAGTGCATGTGTAATATGAAACCCTATGTTAGGACAAAAATTATGGGGAATACATACCTTAACAAACACTGGATGCATATGTGTGCACATACTTCAAATAACATATTGTGGAACCAGCTTGTGAGGTACTGACAGCATTCACTCTTCTGGAATACACACCTTCCATCACATACAGGGCCTAAATGGCACACCAAGTAATGTTGTGCTGTCCAAGACATCTGTCCATGACATCTGCCCACTCACCTGCAACATAGGCAATCCTTGCTTGCACACATAAACAGATGCCCATCCAAGACAGATGACAGCACATGTTACAAACTGATCCTGGAGGCTGCCCAGACACATGCAGCAACACTGGGGAATTGCAGGAATGTCTAGCAGGTACTGCCTGTGCAGTACCTGAGTCAAAAATTATCTGGACTCTGCATAATTGTGGCCTATGGGTTAGGGTACTCGGATAAAAGAGTTGTTCCATGGGGACATCATCCAGGGCTCTCTCCAGGTACCATATGCATAAAATCAAATCTCCCACAGGCATGTGTTGCAATGTGTTATGGTGTTCCGAGACCAAGGCTGAAACCTATAGACATTATTAAT
The DNA here is from genome assembly GCF_019279795.1 of Protopterus annectens. Classification (NCBI taxonomy): domain Eukaryota; kingdom Metazoa; phylum Chordata; order Ceratodontiformes; family Protopteridae; genus Protopterus; species Protopterus annectens. The sequence goes on from NC_056735.1 coordinate 1,910,191,953, forward strand.
AAAGATACATGAGCTGCACAAGCCTCACCTCAGTTCACCTCACACCCACCATCTCCATCTGTACCCTGCTGGTGCCAGGATACACCTGCAGGTTTGCTTTTAATTAGCAGAAACTATGGCAGTAGACATGTTGTTCTGCATGTGGGACACTGCCAAGTCACACTCATGTGTGGCCCATAATTGTCATGCATCTGCAAATCAGCTGAGGATGGGGTGGTGTGTCACACTGAAATACAACAGTGAACCAAAGCATATGTCCAAAGGTCACACAGAATGGCTGTATCTGAACACAGTCAAGGTCATGCATTGTGCAAGACATAACCGTGAATCAACAGCAATAGTGTAGGGACTGTGTGACCTCCAAGGGCTGTGCACATGAGCCATGCTTGCAATCTGGCAGAGTTGAGGGACATTTGTAGGGAGGGATGACCACATAATGGCAAGGGAGGATGGGCCATGCCAGTATACACCTTCCTTGAAAAGTTACTGCTGTTGTTCTTGTACAGGTGCTGCAACAAAACATTGTGTTAATGGTGTGCACACTTATGCAACCCACATATTGTATGCATCACTATCAACATCTGCACATTTGTTGCATACTGCATGTGATTGCACAGGTCATGTCACATATCAGGTATGTGTAATGGTAACATATGCAGTATTGTGGCCCCATGCCATATCAGGGAAGACGGTGGCATGTCAGTAAGGGTGTGTACACTCCTCATAGCCACAGTAAGCTTGGGAGGTTGTCAGTATAATTGGATTTCATTGCTGAGACATGCACTACTGATGAGATCTGCAAATCAAACACCAGGCACTCATTATTTCCATCTGTCCTCATATCAGCCCAGGTATGTATCTGTCAAACACATAGGGGCTGTGACAACAGAGCAAACATAACCGCTACACATATACACAGTCAGCAAAGGTGTGTACACATCTGAGGTATGGTGCACAGTGCATGGCAGGATGCTAAACAGGTGCACGGCAATACTGTGTACATGGATGCAGTGTGTTCCAGGGGAAGGGCCATCACCTACTAACACAACTCACACAGCACAGAGATGTATAATGTTGGTAACAGGGATTGAGATAGCTGCACTGCATGCTGCTGATTGCTATATGTTATGCATGCTGACGTGGGTAATCAGAGGTGTCTGTAATATCTATATGCCACCTCACCTCCAAGTGTGTGTGTGGGGGGGGTGGAGTTGGGAGGGTGTGGGTGTGAGTGTAGAGGTAGGAAATGACATACAGGTCTGAAAGTAATGTTTCTGTTTTCCCCTCACAGGTGGTGACATACTTCTCAACCATGCCGAATCCCTCTGTACTTACCATTTTTGAGGGCAAAATAATGGGGTGTCACGAATTCCCAAGTGGCCTCCTTAATTTCTGATTTTTAAATGTATTATTTATTTATAATATGACTTTAAACTTATGGCTGACATCACCATGCATTTCCAGCTAGCGTATCATCAAACTAGCAGGAACATATGCAATGGCATCAGCCGCATCATCAGCGTCATGAGGCAGACAGTACTGCAGCATATCAGACTCTTTCACAGTCTGAATTTTACTTCTGAGGAATACCATACCAGCAGGCAGGCAGCAACAGCAGTAGTAAACAGAGCAGAGCTGCTTAATTAACTTGTCTTTTCAACTTCTTCTGCAGCAGTCCGACAGGTCAGTGAGACACCCAGCACCCACTACCACCTGTCCCTGCCTGCTCGCACTCCACAAGAATCAGAAGAGAAGAAAAATTACTCTCTCTCTCTGCTCTGGCAGCTCAACCTCCTCCAGGTAAGTAAAAACAATTTAAAAATGTTCTTCTAAATCTCTGGTAACGTCATCAACCAACACATTGATGTACAGTAACAGACAGCATGACAAAACAGCCAGTATAACTTATACAATGATCAGTCCTAATGGTACAGGCTAAACAAGGAAAAAGAAAAAGAACCAGAAAATAGTGTATTCTGAAACCTGCAGTAAAAAAGACCAAACTATCCAGCGAACACTGAAAAATAACAAAATGAGTGCTTTCATCTGGTAATGATCGAACTTTTACAGTTTTATCATTATCAGATGAAAGCGCTCATTTGGTAATACTTTAGTGTTCATTTTCTTTGTTAATAAAAGTTCATTAGAGCAGTTTCAGCTGTACCGTTTGTAAGACAAAATAGACATGAATGGGTTAAGGTGCATATATTACTCTAAGCTATAACGAGAGATTTCTGTAGCTTTGATTCCTGCATTGCAATTTGCTATCACTCTGCTGCTTAATAATACTTACTTATGCAGAAAACCTCCACAACAAAGTGACAAACTGTAGTGGAATGTTGCGGAGTTGAATGAGTGCTGAACCTTTTAATAATCACATTAAGCATCTCATAGCAGTAGAATCACCATGGCAGCAATTAAAGATTATTATTATCTGCAAACTGTAACTGTGGTCATCTTGATCTCATATCAAAACATGCAGGAGCCTAACTTGTGTAACGATACTGGCTAGGCAAGGAAAAAAAACAGAAAAACCTCTGCATTCTGTTTCTGTTAGATATGTGAATGGTGCATATATGACTGACAGTGAGACAGAAGGAAGATTGGATGGGTAGATGTGTGCTGTCAAATAAAGTGTTTTGAAGTTTTAAATATGAGTGGAATGTATTACTTTCCCAAATCTATTGCTGGATTGCAGGACATGTAACTAAATAGTATCTAATGAATTTAATGATGATTACTCACTTTATATGTGACCAACAGTTGGGCATTTGTTCAGGAAAAGTGTTTTATGAGCTTGGACAATATGGGAAAATGTTGATCTGTTTAAAGATAGCCTTTTGTTTCCTCTTTGGATGCTACAATGTCATGTAAAGAAAGTCAGTTTAAAACAAGTCTGATTATTTTATGGCAAGATGTTTGGAATTAATGGAACATACATTTTTAAAGGTTTGTAATTATTCCCCAACAGTAGAGTATTTCAGGAAAGCGAAGGAGGACTAAGGAAGCTATAGAGAACATGGCTGTTGGAGTAATGTATATTTTAGCTGTTTTAAGGTTCCTGGACACATTTCTGTTGGTTGATATTGTTTGGTTATGTTAGTTTATTTTAAGTTGTATTAGATTCTAGTTGTTGGGTAACTTTAAAACAATCACTGCTGTGAATTTGATGCCTGTGTTAAGAGGATGTGAAATGAGAAGGGCATTGTCCAAAAAGACAAAAACAACTCTGGATTCATTATTTTCCAAATGTATACAGTTTGTGACATTTGGGAGTACCATGTCAACACTATGCGTAGGACAAAACCCATGTAATCTATCTTGGAGATGATTGTTGGAGAGCAGAAATGTTATGTCTGCTTTACACACTGCTTTTTCAAGCACATTTCCAACAAGCAATAGTGCCACTACAAGACAACAGTTACAGAAGGAGGCTGGATCCCCTTCTTTGCGTAAAGGTTTGATTATTATTTTTTTTTTTCAAAACTGTAGTTCACATCCTTCAGCAATACTTCTACTGAACAATAGGATGCTTAAGGGGTAAAGCTGCAAGATGTAAATGTTTTGGAAAGATGTTGTCAACAGTGTGTGGTCAGTACTTTTTTACCTTTTGCCTTTTGCAAAAATGCATTTCTCATAGAAGATAACATTTTATATAGGCTGAATCTTGCAGGGGGAGATTGATTTATTGGATGTATATTATGATTTGATTAGCAGAGGTAAAATTAGAATTGATTTATTGGATTGCAACAGGTAGATATTGCTTGTCAGTGTGAAGATGACAGGATGTACTAAAGTGTGTCCACCACAGGCTGTCTCTCATGTACCACTGTGGGGACAGGCCATGTGATAGCAGGCTATAACAGGTAAGTCACTTGTTCAATCTACTACTACTGCTGCATGGCAATGAGCCTAGACAAGTGGTTTATATGCAAATGCTGTACAATGTCTTGGAATTTCTGAAGCTGTATACTGCAGTCTGAATTCTTGATACTGTAGTACATTGATCTTACTGTGTAATTTTTGATGTAACAGTTGCAGTTAATATTCTCTTTTTTCAGTCATGAATCTCAGTTTGGCATATTTCTTTTTTTTCATTTTCTATGTGTGGGTGTATGCTGCTTCACAGTGATTCCAAGAGTTTGTACTTTTCTTTTTCTTTATCCTCAATGAACTGCAGAGTTTATATATCTTTCTCTAGATGGATGGATGATGGATAGATAGATAGATACATAGATAGATAGATAGATAGATAGATAGATAGATAGAAAAAATAAGTATGTAGTTTTATATATATATTCATGTTAACATAAGCAGTTTGGCTCTGGTTATGTCATGTTGCGTCATTTAATATTAGTGTAGATGCAGTTAATTATATTTTTATAAAAATTTTATATTTTAGTTTTACACAAGTTCAAATATTAATATAAATTAAAACACTATTGTTTTGGCTGTATTTTGTGTTTAATATTTTGTCTGTTCTTCAATTTGCATTTGAATGCTGGTATCCCACAATTCCATCGGACTGGGTGGGGTTACACAATTATACACGCAGATTTTATGCTAATCAGCATACAGATTGGTAACTGTTTCTCATGGGCCTTTGTCCAGATTTTTGATGTTTTCGAGTTGAGAGGTATGGGGGGCGAGGTAGGTCAGGGTCCCTCCTGCAGGGAATCTGAAGTTATAAGTGATAGGTGTGGTGAGGCATAGGCGGGGTTCTCAGTGGCTGTGCCATTGCTTGACATTCCACTGTTATCCACCCCATCCCCGCACACAGTCACATTGCCTATACATACCCCATCACCAGTAGCCATAGATCAGGGGCAGTTGGCGGGTGGTGGCATGGAACAGGGCAGTGTGGGAACTATGGCAAGTGTGTCTGTTCACAGCAGCCATAGCTGGATGTCCAGCAGGTCACCACACAGGCAAATGTACAGGGGTGCTCATAGGAGGGCTGCCAGACATCATGCCCCTGGCAGCAGTGCCACAGCTGGTGTCACCAGACGCATGTTTCAGGCCATCATGGAGGCACAGGCACATATGGAATGGTATACCAGGCAGGGTCTGAAGCTACAGAGGGCTACTCATTCAGCTGTTATTGACACCATCCATGCTTTCGCAGGTGCCCACCATTACTTTGCAGAGGTCAAGGAGAGATGGTTTGGCGAGCTGGTGGGACTGGTCAACCATGCACTGTCCATGTTAGAGCATATGGTGGGAATATGGCGACAGCCACGTGGACGTAGGTCAGCAACACCAACAGGTGGAGGTCTACATGGATGTGCAAGAAGTCGTAGCCGCTCCCATAGTGGCAGTACCAGCACCAGCACTGCAGGGGGGTGCTATTTGCACCACACTACAGCAGGCCATGTGCACTTGGCCCTGGTCGGTCCCAACAGGGACCCAGATCCAGTGGGCAGGTTTCATCCTCAGGTGAGAGTAACATATCTGGCCTTGTACCTGGTAGTGCCCATGGAACACCTGGCAGACACAGTTCTCGTGTCTGTGGCTGGAGACAGTGAACTGCACACCCTGCCATGTACGGTCTGCAGTTGACCAACAAACCCATGTATAGGGCAAGCAAATGGCCAAACTGTGTGCATACGCACACACACACACACACACACACATACACACACACACACACACACACACACACACACACACACACACACACACACACACACACACACACACACACACACACACACACGCGCGCACACACACATCACCAAGACAGCTAGGGCACCTCCATACCTACACACACACCACATCTTCACAGCCCAGTTAATAACAAAACCCCTTAACACACACACATGATGTCAACCAAACAGCTCAGCTTAGGTCTTTGGCAAACCCACACCTCACTCTGTGTATATGATGATACCTGTGCCACATCTCTGTCATCCATACCATCAATGCAGGGACAGACTACAATGGTTCTGATGCACAGGGTGAATGTACGAAGGTGCATTAATGTAATACTGTGTAATATGTCAGGATGTGTAGCTGTGAAGGCATGATGCAATATAGCTTGCATTACCATTGACTGATAGTGGTCTCCATAATGTATTCTGTTTCTGTTGGAGGTATGTATGTGTCATCAGGGGTTTGGTCTGCTGTTGTGTCCTACAAGGTGTTTAGCACTGTGGTGACACATTTTGACTGTGTCATATCCTGGGTACAGCTGCGCACAGGTAATAGGTCTGCATAATAATTACTGCATGTGCCACATGGCTGATAGGTCTGAGGGGTGTATACACGTGAGAGCATGGTGGCTGATGTCATCAGCCACTCTATAGTGGACAATGTACAGTGTACTGGGTGGCACACACCACATGTTTTTGTATAACAGACACACACACAGACATTGGTGTCGATGCTATACACACACATTACTGTACACATGGATGTACTGTATTTATCAGTGAACATATTTTAGCCTATTTAATTCCACCAAGACATAATAGACAAAACATCACAGCAGTATATAATCAGTCTGCTACTTTAATGTCATCGGTGATGGTACTGGCAGGGTATGCATCCCCTTCCCATATTTACGACATTCCTGGCATCGGTAAACATAGGTGTGCTGGTGTGTGTGGCACAGCTCTACACTTTGGCGGTTGTGGAGTGGTGTACAGCAACACATCATGTGATTGATGACTACCTAACCTGTTAACATACACTGTACAGTATTACAGCAGACTAAGTGACGGGATACACACAACAATAACCCCAATGAGGGTGGCTGTGTCCACAACATTAACAGCCAACTATATATACCAACTCCAGTATCAATGTTCAGCTCTACAGTGGGAACGAAAACATGTACACATCTACCACCATCTTTTAGGGAAATAATTTCCATCATGGTAGTCCTTTGAAATGTCATCACATGCCAGTCAGTTCATGGACAGATGACCTCCTGTGACATGTATATTCAGTGAAGTGAAGTAGATCCCTTCACATACACACACATGTACTTGGCAACACTGACAGTAGAACCCCTACCTAGGTACGTTTTGATAATAATGTTTTTGGTGTAATTGCACACAACACATAGCTGTAGGATGAGGTGTGTCCTGAGTCTCTTTTTAGGTGAGGAACATCACCAGGCCTTGTACAGTATGGTAATGAGGGATGTACTGGGTGTTACTAGACAACACATAGTATGCCATACTGTCATAGACACATTGACAAACACCCCTTGAATGGCTGCGTGAAAAGTGAGACCGAAGGTGTTTTTGGTGGGGTAGTTGGGGGCTAGCCTGGTGACTGGGAGCATGTTCAAGGGGTGGTACCATCCAAACCAGCCCACGGGCAGTACCGTCTGCATTGACCCATTCTGGGACTCTCTATTATTCATATTCTCCTACCCATCAAACCCCGGCTCCACACTCCGTGTTGTGGGTGGCCCCCAAACAGCCCTCCCTCAAGTCCACACCATATTCCTCCCACTCCCCCCTCAGGTGGCATAGCCACACATTTCTCTACACATACACTGATACCCAAGCATAGTAGGACTCTCTACCTGACTCCTCCACCTTCATCCGTGCCCTTCTTTACTTACCTTTGGAGACATGGACGCAAAGTAACTATACATAATTTCTGGGTTGTCCCATCAGGGATGAACCAATCTGGGTGTTAATATTAGAATTATCACAGCATGACTCTCATCCTTCCCGATTCCCCCATATTTTTAATATTTTTTTTTTTTTTTTGCTTTTGCACACAATCCCTTTTTGCACACGATCCCTATTAGTATGCACACGGCACCACAAAGCTATTACTGTCTGACAAATTTACCTTATGCAACTGCGATTGTAATGTTAATGAAAATGCACACAGCACCCTGCCTGTTCACACTTTACTATTGGAAAGGAACTGTTGTTAATTTAAATGGCCTGCTAGAACTAATGTATTTAAAGGAAGTGAAAATGGTTGCTCAAAGTTATGAAACATGTCTTTCTGAAGAAGTCTTGATAATAAATAAGACGAAAGCGCTAAAGTACTACAAGAGTTGTTGGTGTAATTTACTATTCTTTGAATGCTGTTACTGTCACGAAGTTCATTTATTAATATGTGTGTGTATATATATATATATATATATATATATATATATATATATATATATATATATATATATATATATATATATATATATATATATATATATATATATATATCACATGGCCATAACATTGTACTGGCATCATACTGCAGCAGAAATGGTCACAACCTCTTACTGCAAGGGGATGTCATGTAAGTGTTGCAGGTATAAATGTGGAATGTTGCTACAGTAACAGGGGTTGTGTTAACAGAGATGTCATGTGGAACGTCACATCTGCTACTGACAGGTACGCCATTAGTGACCGACAGGCATCATAAGATCAGCATAGTGAAGTACCACACTAATCACTGTACTGATCCTGTAGAATACAGCAGAGACATGACCAATAAATGTGAAGAGTCTGACACAATCTGGTCAGTACAGAGGTATACACTGACCTCTTTAGTGCAAGATGTGTGTACCACACCTTACAAAGTGGATGTTGACAGCCATGTAGATGGGGATATCACAAAAATACTGGAATAGATAAGCTCTCACATTTGATGCATTCACACACTCCTGTCTGTCCTAACACATATTAACTGGAGGAGCAGAGGTTCCAAGGAAACATACTACACACTACTTAGTGACATACATCTTTACACCATCCCACTGCTTTTTTGGACATACACAACAGTTATGGTGAACAGGCAACAGTTCATCCGACAAATATGTGGACATAACATCACAGTAACTAAACACACTGATCTGCTAGCCATGTCTGACAGCACTGTGCAAACTACAGGTAGACTGCTACAACATTGACCCAAGTGTCCTATGGGGGTATACACATGTACTTGCAAATATAGCCGGCACTGCAGGCATGTAACAGCATGGAGTAACAGACACCAGTGTGAAAGTGCATACCCACATCCAATAAGAACAAAGCCATAGTCACATCAAGGTAAGCCTAAGTAATATTACAGTATATGTACTGTGTGAACAACACCACCCTCATATGAACCACTCACACAGTAACCCTATATATAGTCAGCCAATACACAGTGTAGTCTGATGCCTGATTGTAGTATGGGACATGTGTTGGTCTGACCCTACAAACATGTAAACTGATAGGGTACCATCACCTGGGGCAGTATGCAACATCTGATAGAACAGGACCGAGGACATTGACATCTACCACAGTCTTTACACAGGCCAGGTAACATATGCACAATACACACTCTGTCAACAATCACCATAAGTACACAGACCTCAATATTGTACACACTACAACAGAATGTCCAGGTTCTGTACTGAAATATGAGGCTTACTATACCTAACATGTCTAGCACTCTGATATCTCACTAACTTGTTACCAGGTATGATTTCAGTAAATAATGATGTACTGTAGATATGCACCTCTTACTGCATGACATATGGACAAAATGTGGCAGACTTGGGGGACAGAGGCACAAACACAGTACCAGTATTGACATATTACTGTGATAATCTGAACATTATATGGTGCACCAGGATTTGTTGTGTCAAATGTCTTCTGAGGGATATGAAGTCAGTAACTCACATGGATGTCAGCATGTATTGACTGCAATCATCAGAGTATGCTACTGCATATCTACAGATAGGAAATGTGCAAGTAACAAAACACATGTAAGACTCCAAACTATGGAGAGTCTGCAGATAGCCCTACAGGTGAGATGTTCCTCATCCACATAATGCTGTCATGCCAGACTTCAAATCATGTAGAACGACCATATCCACACAAACCCTGTTAAACCAACATTACTTAAAATGTAGAACAGCATTACTTACATCCTGTCCTCATGTCTGGAACTTCCCCATCCTGTTTGTTGCCCGGTCTCCACAGTGTATGTTGTAAAGGTATTTCCAAGAACTCTCTGCGATGCTGTTTGTCAAACACCCACATGCAGTACTGCTCACAGTGAAGGAAAAGAGATCACACTCACATGAAGTGTTTAGTTATATGATTGTATTTCCAAGCAATTGGCTATGGAATGATACCACAGCTGTTCCACATGCAATTAGCAAGTGGGGGACTGCTATTCATGCATAGGCATCAGCTGATCATGAGCATTCCTTATAATAGTCAAGCTGTTGCCTATGCAAACACTTGTACTTTTCCACATCCACCAGAAAGGAGAGAGAGACAGTGAGACAGAGACAAAGTAAGAAAAAATAGTGTAATTCAGCAAGAGCCAAGTGTGTTTGTGTAGTACACATGGGTGGAGAGTGTTCTCTGAGTACTATAATGGTTCACCAATCCATTATGTCACATGTGGGGCTATGGATTGTGTACATCAGCCTCTCTGCTGTTTGACATCTGTTGTCCTTGTAAGGTGGACATTGTGAAATATAGTAGGTCCTCAATGTAATAATTTAGCAAAGCCCATCCCACAATACTTCCTGTTATTACACAAGCACAGCAATCTCCATACAGGATACTGATGACAGACACACACTTGCCAGCACTAAGATTTAAACCCCTACTTAGCAATGTATTGCTACTACAGTGTACCACTTTTATCGTATGCGCCACAACGCTTAATAGGTGAATGTTGTCCCAAGGTACTTCTATGGTGAGAAACATCACCAGCCCTTGTAAGTACTAGCATTGAGTGATGTAGTGGGTGAGAGTTTACAATACTTATTGCACCCTAATCACACATTTCCATTTTCCAGTGGTGGGATTCAAACCACTATCTAACAACCTTTACAGGTCATTATATTACCCATTTACCACATGCACCACTGTCCTGACATAGTTTGGGCTTCACAACAGGTACTTGTTAGGTGGATGCTATCTGCAGGACTGCTAAAGTCGGGCTCTGAGATGTGTACTGGCCGTAAATGGGGTGAAAATCATTGAGGTACACACATACATATGTACCCACATAAACACATGACACAGATGAGATTTAAACCCATAGCTGTGTATCTACTGTTACTATGTTGTTCTGAACTTACAGCATGCACCATTGGTCTTATAGGGCTTTCCTTTGTCCAAAGGTGTATTTGAAGGAGAATGACATCAGCAGGCTTGGTAAAGTAGGGCAATAGGAGGTGTTGTGACTGTGACTGGCCTCAAAATCAGTACACTCTGCGCACACTCAGACACACATTTGCCATGTTTGGGATTAGAACTCCTACCTGTTTAGTAAGTTACACTACGGCATTATGAAGTTATCAAATGTGCCATGCAGATCACAGGGCTAGCCATCAGCAGGCTTGGTAAAGTGGGGTTATGGGAGTTGTTGTGACTCTGAATAACCTAAAAATCATTTATCTCTACACACAAACACACACAGTTGCCATGTGTAGGATTAGAACACCTACCTGACTATTACATTACACTATAGCATTATGCAGTTATTGCATGTGCCACACAGATTACAGGGCTAGCCCTTCTCAAAAGGTATATTTCAGGGTGGATGATATCAGCAGGCTTGGTAAAGTGGGGCTATGGGAGGTGTTGTGACTGTGAATAGCCTAAAAATCATTAATCTATACACACAAACACACACGGTTTTCATGTCTGAGATTAGAGCTCCTACCTGACTAGTGCATTACACTATGGCATTATGAAGTGTCTGTAATAAAATTAGTCAACTCCATGCCTTGCTTGAAACGCACAAATTTGATATTTTGTGCTTATCAGAAGCTTGGCTAAAGCCTTCAATTAAAGACATTGAAATTACCCCACCTGGTTATAACATTGTTAGACTTGATCACACCACCAGAAAGGGGGGGGAGTAGCAATTCTATATAAAACAAACCTAAAGCTTACTCCTATAGACCTTACCCTTTCCCAAAACAACAATGCGGAAGTAATTTGCTCCAAATTACAAATCAACAATACTAAAGCAATAAACGTCATTTGCGCATATCTCCCCCCTGGAAATAACATCTCCACCTTAGAACATATTCTTGACCAGCTCTCTATTAAACTCCCTCAAGAAACACTTTTCCTTGGGGACTTTAATATAGATTGGAAATCCTGTAACAATAATAACCCTACTTCCCACATAAACCTTTATGGTTTCAAACAACTCATTAATAGTCCCACCAGAATCAATAAAAAAAGCAAAAAAGAAACTACCTTAGACTGGATCCTTACCAACTTCCCACTGCAAACCTACCAAACTGGCATCTTTCCTGATGACCTTAGTGGCCACTCCCTCACCTACATCATTAGAGCTAAAACTAACCTAACCTTTACCACTTTCAGAACACTGCACACCAAAAAACAATTTAATCCCGAACAGTTTCAAACAGAACTTTCACAATACAATTGGACCCCTCTAAAACATCTCACACTTAACAAGGCTGTTGAACACTTTAATACAACATTCCTTTCAATCCTAAATCAACATGCCCCAAGTCGCACCATTAGAATAAAAGCTAAAACAGCACCCTGGCTTAGCTCCACTACTAAGCATAAAATCATCATCAGAAATAAATCTTGGAAGAAATGGCATTCCTCTAAAAACCCAACAGATCATCAAACCTTTAGAGAACTCAGGAAGATTACCAAAAAAGCCATCCTTTCAGATAAAAAGAATTATTACTTTGAACTTCAGCAATCCACCAGAAATGAACCAAAAAAGTTCTGGTCTAGTATAACAATCTACTAACCTCGTGCAAAATAGTTACACCCAACCCTCAGGATTCCGACCCTGATGATCCCACCTGAATAGCTAATAACTTCAATACTTTCTTTACTACTTCCATACAAAGTCTAGCTAACCACCTATCACCTGACACTTCTCAACTACATTTAAGTAACTTCAATGACTCTCTTCCTCCCCTTCAACTACAACCTATATCTACCTCCTATATACAATCTCTTTTACAAAAACTTAAACTCACTACCCCATCAGCTGATAAACTTCCTGCTGAATTCCTGCAAATAGCAGCTAAAGCTATTGCCTACCCTGTCTCTATTCTAATAAACAGATCCATAAAAGAAAGTACTTTCCCTGCAATCTGGAAAATATCACACATCATACTCTTACACAAAGGAGGTAAATCTACTGACCTCTCTAACTTCCTGTACACCATGCAGAGCTTGTTGAATCCTGGGGTCTGTGTCATCATGGAGAGAAAAGTGAACTTGAAAATATACTTCTTTCATATTTAAAGTTTTTTCCCAATGTTATGAAATTTTATATATGACATTTAGTTATTTGTTTAGTGAGTAATCCTACTAGGCACATAATTATCTTTTCTGCTAAAAACAAGGGACCCTGTCTGGCTATATGACTTGCTCAGGAACAAAATGCAAACAGAGATTATAGGAATAACTCTCAGGACTGCTGCACATAACCAGATTATCTGTATGAAATGCAAGGCTACCTAAACTCTCCTTTTCATTCCTTATTAAGGTTGATTTTAAGACAGTGTACAGACTGTGTCATGTGTTGCAAAAACATATATTTTCACCAAGATAAATAATTTAGAGTGTCTAGAGGCAAAATACTCAATATATGAATATATCAGTAATCAGCCTCGTCTTTCTTCTAGAATTGATTTGGTTTCTTGTAAGTTTTTTGCCCCCCCCCCCACTAAATGGCTGATCACAATAATTCTGACTATTCATTCATGCTTGAAATCCCCCAAGTGGTGAGTCTGCACTAGACCAGTTGAGAGCAAGTCACTCAGTTTTGTGAGTAGTGCTACCTCCATAACTCTCAGCCTTGTAGTGCAAGAAATCTGTGTAGATCAGAGTGGGCATGTACCTCTAAGAAGTTTTCCAGTGAGCTAGCAAGTGTGTATAAATACTGAGCATGTGTAAGCAAGACTCAATTTCGTAGTGAGCTGCAGAGGTGTAAGCATGTATGTATCTGTAGTAGTCAGTCAGTTAGTTTATATTTTATGTTGCTGCTATCAATCCTGATGTGTTTGAATGTAATAAAGTATATAAATGAACACCAGAGCCTCTTCATCTTAACTAGCTACACAAGACGAGCGACATGGTGTCAGAATGGGATCCAAAGTCAAAACCATGAGGCACATGGTTAAAGTTGCAGGAATATACAGCAGTGGATCATCCCTACTGCTTAAATGACTTGCAAAACAGGTCAAAAATAAATACTAGGTACTAAAATTCACTTAAATTATTTTTTTACTCAATGAATGTAAAACGAAGCACTCAGAATGCTTAAAACAAATTTCTAGTTAAACAAAATGTCTGAAACTGTGACATACTGATAAAACTATCTGAAATAGTTATGAAAGTGTTTGAAATTATATCCAAATCACATAAAATTTATAAAACAGGGAAAATTACCATATTTTTCACTATGTGCTACTTCTTCATATTAATTAAAGCTATTCAAAGTATCCAAAGTGTACTAAGTATTCACAAGTTTGTGTAGTATTACAGTGCAACTATTTCACAAAATATAGCCATTTCAAAGAATATTTTGCAAAGTACAGTCTTTTGAAGAGTTTACTATGCATTTGAATGTTGTTACAAGTACCTGGTGTGTGTGCATGTTCATGCATAATTACAAGGACCATATTTTGCATTGTGTTTAAGCATAATTTTTTGGCATGGCAGAAGGATTTTGCAGACCTGCTCCACTTGTTTGATAATAATACTGCAGAAAACTGGAGAGTGTTTGAGCAAGAGTACAATATTTTTATACAGGCAGCATTTTCTGACAAAGATGCACATACAAAGGCATTTATTCTGCTTAATTTCCTGGCACAGAAGCCATTAAAAGAGAATGTTCATTTGTGTATGCACCTGCTGTATATGCAGGGGAGGGGGAAAACAGCCATATAGTGGTACCGGCTGAAACAAGAGAAGACCCAGAGTGCTTAAAATGTAAATTTAGAAAAATGTGTAGCCCCCAAATAAATATTACAATGGAAAGGCACTTATTTTAGACAAGAGATCAAAAGCCTGGTGAAACTTTTGCAGCATATATAACTGACTTGAGAAATAAGGCTAAAACATGCAGATTTGGTGATTTAAGGGATGAGCTGATAAAAGACAGACTTGTGTGCGGTATTAAAGATGATGCAGTGAGAAGGATGTTGCTTCAAGACAGTGATTTAATTTTGAATAAGGCTGTAGAGATTTGTCAAATATATGAGATAACAGAAAAGCACACAAATATGTGAGAAATTAATGTTTCCAGCACTTTCCAATGCTAATGTTGATAGTATGCAGCACGTGGTTAAAAGATACAAGCCTAAGTGTGAAACCCCACTCTGGACCTTCCTAGCAAAACCTGTGGCAACTTCAGTGAAACCCAGAACCTTTCTAGCAAATTCCATGGCATGTTCTGTAAAGCTGACATGCTCAGTGAAGCACAAGGGTGAGTCAGCGAACTCAAAGCATGTGCCCTCACCTAGACTCATAGTCAACTGTCATAACTGTTGTGGAAACCATGAGTCTAAAAGAGAAAAGTGCTTAGCTTTTGGTCAGCAGTGCCACAGATGTAAAAAGTGGAATCATTTTCAAAGGTTTTGTAAATCAAAAGAGGTCCATTCTTTTTTTAAAAGAGAACATTCCAAGAGCAAGTTGATCAATTAGAAAGCTATGACCCAACTGTTTATGTTGATGGTGTGTCTGTGTTTGGTGAAACAGTCAATGCAGTAGATTTCTGGGCAAAGAATGAAACATTTTGTACTGTTCAGATTACTGGTTCAAAGTGCAATGTTATGTCATCAGGAACATTTGCTAGAGTGTGTCCTGGTGAAAGGCTTGATTTGGAAAGGTGTGTGACGCTTGTTGCTTATGGTGGTGAAGAAATTCAAACCGAAGGCTCAGTAGTGCTTTCAAGTTACTCTGCTGGGAACAGCTATGACTTGCAGTTTTACGTAGTCAAAAGGCATGTGCAGTCATTACTGGGCCTCAGGAACAGTTTGAAAATTGGACTGTTTTCATTTAATGAGAAAGTCCTCCATATAAGCTTAAAAGACAACAGTTCTAATTTCGCCCGGAGTTTTTTTTTCTACATATGCTGATCTTTTAGGTTCATAGGTGTGTACTAGGCTAATGGCCCTGGAGCCTTTACAAGCCTAGCCCGTAGGATTAACCTAGCATCATGCCACCCAACCTTAGTTTCTAGTGACTCTGTCGAGTAGAGCCACTGGAGTGATCCCCGGGGTGAATTTTCTATTTCCCTTCCACTCATCAAGATCTCTCTTAAAGAGGCCAGTGAGGTGCTCTGCTTAACATGTATTGGAAGTCTATTCCATAGCATGGGCAGTCTCTGGGTTATGAACTTGTCCCTGCAGCATGTTCTGTTGATTGTGGTAGTGAGGTTGAGGTCTCTGGAGCGTGTGGTGTGGAGGGATTGTGATTTCTTTAGATATAGCATTTCTAACAGAGCTGGGTCAGACATGGCTTTGTAAGTCAAGCAGAGATCACCTCTAAGTAGGCAATATGAGACAGAGAATAGTTGGAGTTTTTTGAGTCTGTCAATATAGGGCAAGTGTTTAAGGCCTAGGATCCTCTTTGTGAGGTACTTTTGTGGCCTCTCCAGTTGTTGCAGGTGTCTAGTGAGATACATGCCAAATGGGACATTGTACTCGATGATTGGCCTAATGATGGAAGAGTAGAGGGAGACAATGACCTCTTTCTTCCTGGATGCAAAACCTTTAGTAATGAGATGTGCCACATAGCAGGACTTTCTGACCACAGTGGCAACATGGTCTTTTTAAAGAGAGACTAGGCAAACTCCCAGTTGTGTACTCCATGAAGTTAGACCCTGAAGTCAGCCCAGTCATCAGACCAGCACAAAAAGTTCTAGTAGCTATACAGGGCAGAGTCCAAGTTGAGCTAGACAGAATGGTGCAGCAAGGAGTGATTTGCCCAGTAGACAAACCAAATGAATGGGTATCCTCCATGGTAGTAGCTCATAAGAAAAGCTCACATGATATTAAAATATGTATTTATCCACAAGACTTGAACAAAGCACTAAAATGACCTCATCATCCAATGCATACAGTCAATGAAGTTGCTGCTGTTATGACACATGCCACTCATTTTCTGTCTTAGATGCAAAAAGTTCATTTTGG
The DNA here is from genome assembly GCF_019279795.1 of Protopterus annectens. Lineage (NCBI taxonomy): Eukaryota > Metazoa > Chordata > Ceratodontiformes > Protopteridae > Protopterus > Protopterus annectens. The sequence continues at coordinate 1,910,209,081 of NC_056735.1, forward strand.
CAAATTTTGCTTCACCAAAAATCTTCATTGATGACCACTTTTGGTACTCCTTTTGGCAGGTACAGATTTTTGAGAATGCCATTTGTGATACATTCTGCCAGTGAAGTCTTTCTGCTTGCAATTAAACAATTTTTTTCTGGATATCCATGTGCTATTATAGTAGATGATATCCTTGTAGGAGGCAATGGTGAAGTCAAACATGATAGAATGCTTAGGAAAGTTCTAGAATGACCTCATGAAGTGAATCTTAAGCTATATCCTCAGAAGTGCAAGTTCAGACTACAAAAATTTACTTATGTTGATCATTTGTTTACTAGTTCAGGCCTACGACCAGATCCTTCCAAGCAAACAGCAATTCTTAAAATACCAGCACCAGACAATGTTCAAGCCCTACAATGTTAGAGAAAAAAAATAGAGATAGAGAAAGAACGTTTGGCAATTGTGTTTGCATGTTCAAAGTTCCATGATTATATTTATGGCGGACCTATTCAAATCGAGACTGACCACCAACCTCTAGTCACTATTTTGAGAAAGCCTAGGCAAACAGCTCCTACGAGATTGTAACGTACGATGCAAAAATTGTAAAAGTATAATTTCAATCTTGCTTACACAAAAGGCAAACTTCTTCATCCTGCTGATATTTTATCCAGATCACCCAGAAAAACCACTGAACTGCATGAAAATGAGCAACTTGCTTTTGAAAGTGAGAATTTTTTTTCCACACATCTTGATGAGCTTAGAACTCATACAGCTTCAGATACAATTCTCCTGAAGCTCAACCACTTTATCAATTGAGGATGGCCATCAAAGCAATCTTGTTTACTACTAGAAGTGCAACCATATTTTCCATACAGAGATGAGATTTTGTCTGACAATGGTATCATTATGAAAGGTCCAAAAGTGATTGTTCCAAAATCCTTGCAAGAAAAGTATATGAACATCTTGTATCATGGCCACCCAGGAACTGATTCTATCAAAAGAAGGGCGAGAGGACTAATATTTTGGCCTTCTATGTCAAGTGATATTGAGAGAGTACTTTCATCCTGTTCTGTTTGTAATAGTACTAAACTGCATCAACAGAAAGAACCACTTCAGCTAAACCAGATTCCTGAATTACCTTGGTCAGACAGTAGCTACAGACATTTTCAAATCCAATGGTCAACATTACTTGGTGTTAGTAGACTGTTATTCACATCGGTTTGAGATTGACCTACTTCCTAATCTCACGTCCAGTATTGTCATTACTAAGTTGAAGAGACATTTTTCTGTCCATGGTAGACCGCACAAAGTTATTTCTGACAATGGTACATAGTTTACAAGCCAGCAGTTCAAGGGATTTGCTGAAGAGTGGGACTTTATTCATGTTACAAGTATTCCTGAGTACCCACAGTCAAATAATTTGGCAGAATGAGCATTTCAAAGTGCAAAACAGTTGTTAGAAAAGTCAAAACTAGACAATACCGATGTTTTTCTGAATCTTCTGAATCTCAAAAACATTCCTAGTGATAAACATCTTGGTTCGCCTGCCTAGAGACTTATGTTGAGACAAACCAGAATCACGCTAGTAATCAGTAGCAATTTGTTGGTTACATGTGCTAAGAACAACAAAACAATGACAGCTTAACTCCTGAAAAAGTGTTTGTCCCAGATGTCCTATTATGATAAGACCAGCAAACTGCTCAATCATTACAAGAAGGGGGATAGTGAGGATGCAGACAGCAAAACATTTTTGATCGGATTGTAGTTGTGAAAAGTTTATATCCAGGGCTGAGATCATACATTGTGGAATTGCAAGGAACAGAATTTAGACAGAATAGGAAACATTTAGTATGGGTGTCCGAGCTAGTATTGCAGCATCTTGTCTGTGATAAAGACTCGTATTCTCAGAGTGACATCCAATGTTCCATTTCCAGAGGACATTCCAGCAAATATCCCTTTTCCTGAGAAAATTCCTGAGAGTTCTAAAGTAGATCATTCACCAGTGACTGCCCCTGTTGCTAAACCCAGTCCTAGCTGCTGCATTACAAGATCAGGGCACATTTCCAGACAATGTTGCAGATACACGGCAACTTGGACATGAATGGTGTTTATTCCTTATTGTCTGTATAATTTTCATGCCTATTCAAATGTCATTATCATTGCAAGACAGCTCAGTAAAGAGGGAGGCTGTAGATCAGAGTCTGTATGTACCTTTAAGAAGCTTTCCAGTGAGCTAGCACATGTGTATAAATACTGAGCATGTGCAAGCAAGACTGCCATTTTGTAGTGAGCTGCAGAGGTATAAGCATGTATGTATGTGCAGTAGTCAATCAGTTAGTTTGTTTATATTTTATGTTGCTGCTATCAATCCTGATGTGTTTGTATGTAATAAACTATATAAACAAGCACCCAAGCCTCTTTATCTTAACTAGCTGCACAAGACGAGCAACAATGTGGACAAATCCTAACAAAATGGGGGGACAAAGGCCCCAAAACAGGGACAAATTTTAAATATCACTCTTATAAACTCAGTGTAACAGGACTTGTTTGCACATACGTTTTCTGAAGGATAACTGTATATTATTATTTAGTGACTTAACTCCTCAGATCATCCCAGTGATTTGCCAGTAATCCATACATTGTATGTGGAACAGACCAATAATATGAGCCAAAATCTGGACATTCTAAGAAAATCTGGACAGTTGAGAGGTAGTTACCTCATAGCACTTCTACCTTGAAATCAGATGTCTCGATCTTCCTCCAATGTCCTCTCCAGATTGCAGGTGGACTGCATATCCCCAGGCACACAGCCATCTTACCCACTTGGGGTGAGGGGTGAACAAATTTGATCTTCCTATATAGCTGCTCCCTCTTCCCAAGGGATACACCTTCTGCACAAAAAATTTTCCAGGCATCCCATACTGATATCCAGTAACATACATACATTAATATGGCTCTCTGTATTGATGGAGAGTGAAAAAAAAATGTGCCCGAGACTTTTCCTGCCCTGAATTTTGTAGGGATTAGGGTCATCATCAAACATTGATCTAAATACCCTTCAAACATATCAAGGATTCCAGGGTATAATGCTTTCCTCTAACTTATAAATAGCCAAATTGTCAGGAAAATACTATCTACAGCTAGAATAATCTCAATGTAGGCTTCAAAGGGGAAGTGAAAGTACATCTCATAAGCATCAGCAGTTTCGATTGTCCCTCCATGTCAGCTAAAAAATATAAGGATCACCTTATTAACTTTCAGCATCAAACAGCCAAGTCACGCAATCATTAGGTGTGAATTCAATTACCTATAATTGACTGTGGTAATTATTCTGTCAAGAAGTGATATTCTCAAATCCTCCTTAACTACGTTAACTTCAACTCTTTTAGACAGGTAGTGAAGAATCCTACCAAGAGAATAAATATCTTTGCTATTGTCCTTTTTAACATAGCTGCAGTGTACATTGTCATAACCAAGTCAAAGCATTACTAGCCATCAAAATAACATTTAATCTTATGCACAATACATAAATAGCCATTACCATGTAGTATTAACACCAAATAAATAATGCCTCTAACAGTGCTGACTGTGATTTAATCTTAACTGATCCCAGTATATCAACCAGAGAGAATTTTAATAAATCTTAAAAACATCCTGGAGAGCTATATCTCAAATTCTATCCCCAAAGAAAACTAAATACAAGGCAAAATCCCAAAATAAAATTTAATAATATTTAAAATAATGGCTTTGCAGAAAAGGAAAGAACATCTATTTTAGATGTGAACGTGAATGAAGTACAATTTAGATTTTCTCTCTCTCTGTCTGAATTTCCATCCCATGTGCATTCGGCTGTAAGGGCAGTTGAAGAAACTATTTTAAGACATCTATGATGAAGCACAATCTGTTGTCAAATATTGTCTCTAAATTGTCTGGGGGGGGGAATATCAGGCTTTAATGAAGTTAAAGAGAGATACAGTCATTGTTATTTCTAAAGTTTATATCAGGGTGAGGTAGTGATATGAGGCAGGATGTTATACAATGGTGAGGCTTTGAGACAGTTGTCATATCCATTTTCTTATCTGACACTAATTTATGATCCTACTCTTATGTTTAAAAAACAAATTGATATTTTTTTTAAATACTGGCTCCAGTCAGGTTTCATTTCAAATATACTGAAAGATAAACTGAGTGACAGATCCTGGACCACATATGTTCTTCATGCCTAAATATATAAAGAGAGCTTGAACCCAACAGAATAGCCAACAGTGTCAAACAGAGGTTCCCTAACTAAATTCCTGTCAGAAGTTTTAGAAGTATATTATAAACTAGTGGTGTCTATAGTTGCAGTCAGATGATAGATGCTATGCATTTCAATGATATGTATTTCTGGGCCTTTCGATACTAATACTGAAATTATCCATTTTTCCTTAATTTCTCTCCACCATTAACACTAATACTATTAGCCTAATATACAGATAATTGTGTCTTAAAGAAATTGTGATTGCAGACTCGGTTACTGATAAGGAGAGGACGCTGGTGGGTGTCCATGGTCGAAGGGATAGACATCAGCTTACTATAGTGGTATGGTATTTGTAAATGGGACATCTTTTGAAAGGAGTGTAAGTGCTCTTTAATCAGAGTTCTGATTCTATGATAGAAGAACTTATTGTAGTAGGCAATTTAGTTTTAGGCAGTTTTGCCCATGTCATGCATTCCCCATCATTTCCTCACTTTATCTTTCTTCATTAATTAGTGGACATTCAAATCAAAATACTCCCCATTTCAACATTTCCAATAACATGGCTTACAATTTTTCCTGGAACAACTCTCAATTAAACATGATTCATCCTCACAGAAAAATAAAATGCTTTTGGCTGCCCCAGAACTTAACACTCCTTTTTCCCATATATTATTATCACATTAGGCAAATGCTGCTTGTTATTGTCTATTTTTAAAGTTGCCTATACTTCCCCTTCCCAGGCCATACTCTTCAGTCATCTATGTATATATATATATATATATATATATATATATATATATATATATATATATTTATATTTATATATATATATTTTTTTTAATTTAATGCACATCTAAACATAAGCTTCAAATAAATATTTCAACTAATTTTATTCGATCTCTATTATTCTTAATTATATCATTTGTTTAACTGTACATCTAAATTATGAAAACTATACTTCTTGTAAGAAGATATATCACTTCTCCTTTCATGTTCATTAGCCAACTTTTCTGCTAGTGCAAATCAGACCTCTCAACTATCCCTGATCTTGAGGAACGTCCCTGATAGACTCTGATTTTAGGTCTGTCCCTCTTAATTCCCCTGAAAACTGGTGAGTGCTGAAGAAAAGGTGGTGAATTGCCCTTAATAAATAATGATAGTAATTCAGAGTTATAGACGTTTCACGTCAGAAAACCTATATAAATCCACATTCCCTTATTCTGCAAACATTTCAGGTTAATACTACAAATATTTAGAAAATGTCCTTGATAGTCCCTGATTATTTGGGGAGATGTCCCTGATTCTGTTGAGATTTGTCTCCAATCGGTTGAGAGCTATGGTGCAAATGTCTCAAAACTTATTTAGCAGAAAGTTTCTGTTCCTATAGTGTTAATTTCCTGATATCAGACAAGCTGAATCCAAACAGTTTAACAATATTGTTTAAAACAAAGTTAATGCTTATTTATTGTTCATCCTTTGTGTTCACCCTTACCACTGGCCTTTTCATCCAACGGCTCCAGTCTGTATCCACTGCAAAAGCAAATCCTTTTCTTTCTGTAGTCCTTCACTGGAACCCACTGCTGCAGAGGGTTTTCCTCTGTTAACACAACTGTCAGTCTCAGTTTGTTCTCTGTTTTCTTGCTGCCCAACACAGAGCACACCTTTAAAACCTGCTATGCAACTCACCAGATGTAAACCCCACTCCCTCATTACTTATATCATTTTTTCTCTTTTTGTTGTTTACTCATCACCAAATATTTTGTCCATCACCACACTCCTCTTCATGGCTTCTGATTACTTTAGTTTTCCTCCATCCATCATTTTTTTGTAAGACAGAGCTATCCAGACCCAGTCATGCCAAAATATTCACCTCCAATGCACTATTTTCCTTCTGAATTGCACTTTGTATTCTCTTTTTTTTATCACATCTCATAGGTTCATAGGTAAGTACTTAGCCTAGTTACCCTTGTAGGCCATTTTACACCTAGCCAATTTCTATTCCAATATGAGAATCAAACTCTGTAGCTTGTGTCTGTGAGGTAAACACCCCAACCATCATGCCAACATTCAACTCCAAAATGTACAAGCTCCACATAGTGACCAAGGATCAGGATTGAAGTCTGGACCCTGGAGCTGCGAAACAGAGATTTTAACCACTGAACTACTATGCTGCCTCCACCTTAGATTCGGTGACCACTGGTAATATGATTCTGGTGCCACCTAGTAACCACATCAAAAAGAGTAGGGGAAGTTCTCAGTTCCCTGGGTAAATGTCCCTTAGTCAGTATGAATACTACCTCAGGTCTCCCCTGAAAAGACAACACTGGCTTAGTGGAATTAACCCAGCCAATGAAGAGTAAAAAAAAAAAAAGATATAAATAGATAGCTATAGATATGGCTATATAGATACAGAGAACATGACATTCCCTCGAAATGTGTTTCTCCTTTGTCTGTGCTGCTAATCAAAGAAAGGTTACTTATGGCATGGACAGGGCTTCATCCCTCTACTCCACAGGACTGGCTGGGATCAGATAGATTCTTGCCTGGGAAGATAGCTAGGGATTATGTTAGGAGAGTGTTGTCAGCAAATGAGTAGCATCACAGGGGAAAGTATGACTGGTGAATCCCTTGATAAGTGGGCATAGATTTATTTACATGGGGTTCTTAGGCAAATATGTCTGCATTCAGGAATTTATAAAAGTTTTTATTAAGCTGTTTCAGGAAATGTTGGTAGAATTAATGGGCTTTCTCCTGAGGGATAAGGTCTTGTGAAAAAAATGTTTTTTTTTTGTTTTGTATTTTTTGTGTGTGTGGCTGGAAGTAAGGTTGTTGTCTATCTACATTGTTATTTGTGTTGGCCAAAGAGCAACTGGGCATTAAAGTTAAGCACTGTGTGTGTGTGTGTGTGTGTGTGTGTGTGTGTGTGTGTGTGTGTGTGTGTGTGTGTGTGTATCAACTATATTCTGCTAGACCAAGGTAAAATTGTTGGTTCAGTTTTCCTTGAACTCTTTTACCCCTTTGACAATGTATGTTATAAGGTCTTAGTTGCTCATGGTTTCACAGCAAGTGCAGAAAATGGTTTAATAATCACCAAGATAACAGATATTAGCCAGTTAGTTTGAAAGGAGCAATCTTCCTTACCTTGTCAATTAGTTTAGGTCATGCACAATTGTCTATGATGAGTTCACTCCTGTGTGCCATGATGAAATTTTTAGTATTTTCAAAAATCCCAAACTACTTATGCTAAGAACTCGGCACATGTTCTAAATGATGTGATCTTGAACTCTGTTCATTTCAAGCTGCACTCCAGCGTCCATATACCATACATTGGACAAAAACTATGGGATCTCATATCAATGCAAAGACAAAACAATGTTTCTATTTATGGCTATACATCAATGTGAAGGTAGCAGGAGTTCCTTTAAATGAGGGGATGAAACCCACACCTCTATTCCAACATTGAAATCATCAAACTAGATTAGTTGTTTACCTAGGAACTTAGTTCACTAAGACTTCTTGTCTATATGCAGGGCAGGTGGTTAAAACTAGATAAATGAGTGGATAATGCTCATCCAGAATGGGTCAGAAACTTCACAGAACTTAACAGAACTGGTACATTCCTCACTCTGTGCCAAGAAATCCACAGCCAGCATGTCCCTATGACCCCCACTTCTTTACTCTGCTCACATATCACTGGGCTACATATAATACAATAGCAAGATTCACTGTTAGCCATACTGGTAGACAACAAAAGACCACACTATTGTACATCTTTGCACAAACTCAGGTGGTTATAGTTTGTAACCTGTCATCCCTCAACCAACTGAAATTTGGCAGTGATCATTTCTACTTTTATGATATATTGCATCCAAAGAGGGAATACTAATATAAATTATAAAGAAAGCAAGTATATTATTGTATATTAGTCAGACTCCTAATCCTATACAGTTGTCATTTTGAATTTTTGCCTCAGCACCCTAATTATGTATGTGTTGCAATATCTATTGTTTGTCTTGTGAAACAGAGATTTTTTTTCTTGTGACTTCTGAAAAATCCAATTATCAAATGTATTTTGAGTTGGCGTAATGTGGTCACTGTCATAGTCTGCAGGCTTATTTTTAAAAAATAGAGGAGTTGAGAGTTAGCATAATGATTAAGGTATTTACTTCACAGACATATAATACAGGGTTTGATCCCCACCTTTAATGGAAATTGGTTAGGCTTAAAATGATCTGCAAGAACAGCTAGCCTAGTACTTACCTATGAAATGTAAATAAAATAATAAGCAATTAAATCATGTGTCTATGTAAATGATTTTTATTGGTCATCCATAATATTGAGTAACATGCTGGTCAAGTAGCATGTATATTACAGGACTTCCACTACACAGTTAGCAGTAAAATGCCCCCCCCCCCCACATATCTGACCTTGATGTTCCCAATGAATTGATGTAAGCAGACAATAAAATACCTAAGGTGACTTGCCATGGGCTCATGGGATTAAAGTTTTTGGTAATAGAAAACAGATAAATAAGAAAAATGAAATCTCACCTTGGAAACTGGCAGAGGTGTTGGCTTACAAAAGGTAGATCTAGAAGTTATGAAATCCATTTTATTGCTGGGAATTTTATACCCACTAATAGTTGTTACAGCTTACCCTGAAAATATGGGATATTAAGCTTTCTAAATGTTTGTAGAGGTGGGGATATTAAATTCGGTGACGTGTTTGCATATATTTGTGGATGAGTGTGGGGAAGCAAAAGATCGCAATAAAAATATCTCTTCTTTTCAAGCAACCAGTTTATGTGAGAATTCCCATTCTTGGAGTTAAGGAGCATTTTGTAAGCTACAGTGTAGAGTGACATAACTTATACTTGCTTATCTCTGGCTGCTCAGAGCCTGCATTCTAGCACATTCTACTTTTTTGTTGCTCAAGCGTAGCTGCTCAAGACTATTGCTAAGTGCTACGTATTGTAACAATTAATGTGGGATTGAAATGAAAGTCCTTTATGAAGTCCACTTTGGAAAAAAATGTGAGACTTTTTCTTTTACTTTTTTTTCCTTAACGGTTACTCTGGTTCCAAGCTGATGTGAAATCTGTTAGGAAAAAGAGCTGGAGGGAATTTCCCACATGGGGGAGTGCAGAAGCCTTGAGCTCGTGTAAAAATGTTTGTGATAGTGTTTCTATGTGTGTTCTTTTTGATTATAATCCACTATTACTCAAGTATATGTACTTAAATCATTGCTGTGCTCATATTAGTGGGTTTCCTGCATTAGTGAAGAATAAGAAATGTTTACAGTTTTTAGTGTTGATCAGCTATTGTTCTTAATACAGGTGCTACAGCCTATGTAGAAACTTGTTAGGATGATTTTGAAATTGAATCTGCAGGGACATACTGAGCAGGGATTCATTTATCAGCTATTGCTATACAAAAATGGTAATATTTTTTCAGCAGCTTCAGGTAAAGTATGATTTGTCAGCTGATTACTTTTTTATTTTACCAGACCTAGGGCTTTGGCAAAAAGCTGATTGGAAGAATTTACAAAGAAAGGAGATGGGGAGGGTCATTGAAAAAACCTAGGTAATGGACATTTTGATTTACCATCTTCTTGCCAAGTTGGTGGTACAGCACTTTATAGGCTGTTTGCAGATGTTGTGCATATTCTCGTGCAGAAAAATTGCATAATAAGATACATTTAGCAATGAACAGAATATTGCTGATATCTTTAAAGTTTATGTCAACTGCATAATTCTGGTTTGCATTCATATGGTCGAGTGCACATTGCTTGACCATACATTTAACCGACTTTTCTATGTAAATCTTGTAACGCAGAATGGTCGGAATGTCATAAAACACTGAATCCGACATTACAGACCACTATACAGCCTAAAACGAGTGCTAACATGGGTCAAAATGGGGGTGGGATTTTGTGATTTGCAACCCTTGTAATAGCATTTTTGTGATGTTGCCTCACTCCTTTCGTCCGTACCCGGTTGACCATATGCATGTACACCCATAATTCTATATGCATCAGTTTTTCTGATGAATGCTTTGTATGCCATATCTGACTTCTTCCAAGCTTGCAAAGATGCTTTTTCTTTAATTTAATTAGTGCTAGAAATGTCTTCCTATCATCTGAGTGGACTTCAAAAATTACTTTTGTTGAGTATCTACAACACACATTAACTTACAGAAAGATGGATATGGCTAGTGGTATATTGAGGAATTGGGACCACTTTTTGTTTTTCTTCAGCACTTTATTAAAAATAAAAAAGTACACATCAGAATACAATATAAAAATTGTTCCTTTATAAATGAGGAATTTAACTATAAGGAAGAATTTTATTAAGGACACCTTTTTGCCGGGGTATAGTGTGGTGTTAGTGTTATATTACTATTATGAAGCTTGATGACAAAGTCTGGAATTAACTAATTAGTGTATTAATATGCAGACAGATTTAAAGTCTCCACAATCAGTAGTGAAAATTTGATAGACATGATCCCTTTGCTTGCCTTGTCTTTGGAATAGCGTTTCCTGGATTTAAACAGTATTACTATAAATGTTTAAAGGGGACTAGAAGTCTTGATACCAAATGTGTATGCATATCCCCCAGATTCTCAAAAGCTTGCACGGAGTGCAAGTTCGGTGCAGGAGCTGAAGCAGGCTATATATCTGCCATGCGATCCAGGAGCAGCCTGCAGGGGTATGCACGAGTGCTCCTGTACTAGTCCTGCAGGAGAAATCTATCAAATTAGGTGATTTTGCAATCCCGTTTTTGCAGTTCTGCTATCTGCAGAAATGTACTCGGTTAGTAAAAGAGTACATGTCTGCAAAATCCAAAACGGAGCTGTGACAGCCCCAAATAAAGGCTACATATCATGTAGTAAGCATGCCAATGGCCAAATATAAGGCCATTGGCATTGCAAACAAAAACAAAAAATGCAAAAATGAACTTTTATTTTTTTTAGCCAATCGCGGCTGTTTAAACGTAGGGCAGTGGTGCGCAAACGGGATCAGGGGGGAAAATAATACAATAAACCTAAAATAAGCAGTCTAACTAAAATCACTATTCTGTCATGCAAGTCAATGGCAGGCAGAAAACAACCTGGCCAGTGAATAATGATTGCTAAGGGGGGAGGCTCAGTGTGACACATGTAACTATGCATTAGCAGGCAATCCTGTGCAAATCAGGGGAAGGAAAGTGAATCCCAGTATTCCCCAGCATGTGAGTCAGGTCCAGTAGTGTAAGAGTAGGAATAGCTTGGGGCAAGCCTAGGAGTTAGGTGACATCACGGGGGTGTGTGTCAGGCATACTGTAAGTGGATTGGAGCCCTGTGGCTCGGGATTGCTCCTAGCTTAGCCAGGGGGTGTGTCTAAACCTGCTTAGCACTCTTTACAAAGCCTAAGCGGGTGTGCACAATGTGCACTGGGATTTACAGGAAGAAAAAAGAAGTAAAACCAGGAAATAGCAGCAGTGTACACATTTGAGCACTCTGTGTGGTGTGCACACGGGCATAAATAAGAAGGCAATGGGAAGGGAACACAGCAGTAGGAAGGTAATCAAGGAGAACTTGCTTAGCTGGCAGGTGAAATGTATCAGAATCAGCCAATTACACAGGCAGCAGACCAGCCCAGCCCAGAACACTACTATAAACTATGCAAACACCTTCCCCTCTGTTATTTTCCAAACTCTACACCACAGGTGTAAACAAGCGGGGATCTTTTAACACTCACTAAAGCAAAATGATAGGGGCTGCAATAGCTGTCATACAACTACTTGTGGAAGAAGCTGAGGGTGATGAGGATATGAATGCTGTTCATCAACCCACAGCGAGGAGATGGAGAAGATTGTACAGACCCAGGGTAACCTACCAGGGGCTACATGAGCTGGAGATAGTGGAGCACTATAGGGTGGATAGGGACCTCCTACAGCAAATTGTTGAGCTGTGCCAGCCACGCCACACACACAGAACTAACAGAGGGGAACCCATCTCAGTGGATACCAAGGTATGTATAGGCCTAAGAATACTAGCTACAGGTACCTTCCAAAGGCCAACTGGGGATATGATGGGGATTTCACAGGCATCAGCATCCGGGGTACTCCACCAGTTCCTGGATGCCATGTCAACACTTGCCAGTGAGCACGTATATTTTCCAACCACCCATGTGGTGTTGGCCAGCAATATGCAACTGTTCCACCAAATAGCAGATACCCTGAAGTAGTGGGTGCTATAGACTATACATACATACACATCAAAGCACCACCCGGTTAGCGGGGTAGGGTCTACATTAACCACAAGGGCTTCCCCTCCATCAACTGCCAGGTCGTGTGCGATGCCCAGGGCATAATAATGAATGTGTCTGCTGGTTGCCCTGGAAGCTATCACAATTCCCACATCTGGCATCTGATGCAGCTGAATCAGGGATTTGCCAATGGGGACATCACTTATGGTCACCTAGTGGGGGATGCTGGATATGCACTGGAGCTGTGGCCGATGACACCCATCAGAAATGCACACACACCCGAACAAGAACTACATAATGAGGCACACTCACAGACCAGAATTATAATAGAGCATGTGTTTGGGATGCTCAAGTCATGCTTCCAGTGCCTGGACATATCTGGTGGAGCCTTGCAGTACTCACCAGCTACATGTACCCAAATTGTCATCATATGTGCCATGCTACACAATATGATCCGCGGAAACAGCTGCAGCAGGAACAGCATGGGGCAGGGCCACACAGCCCCCACCATTGCCAAGGCCTGCACAGGCACAGAGTGATTTGGAGGAGGAACAACCTGAGCCTGTCCCAGTAAGCAGAAGAAGGCATGCCCAGTTTGCCCTGGCCATGGCAAAGAGCAACGCATAGTGCATACACTGACACAGAAGTGACCCAGGGAATAACAGCTCTCTCTGACTCTCACATGCAGTAAAAGGGATGCAAAAATACACTAACTGTGCCTAACCATGTGTAGGGAGTGTACTATGTGCATCCAACATAGGCAGCCCTGCAGCACCACCCTCAATACTGGGACACCCACAAGGTAAGTGACTCACACATACCAGTCAGGGGGGGGTCACATACCCAACAACAGTCACAGCCAGCAAGGCAGGTGTAGACAAACACAAACAAAGGTGGTGCTATGGCCTCTGAATGAGGCCTATGGGTAACCTCCTCCCAGGCCTACACAGACAGACTACAGCAGGTCAGCCAGTGGGATGTCAGATCTGAAGGGTAGGAAGTCAGAAACTAACATGTAGGCAATTAAAAGCTAAGATCTGTAGTACACTGGTATGCCTCTAGTCAGCACGATAGGTAAGACAACAGACTGAAATGGAGTACCCGACATACCAGTACAGTCCTAGCAAATGTGTACAAGTGTCAGGTGTGCCTCCCATCCTACATAGAAATATAGTAACAGTCAGGTGTGTCCCCCAATCCTGTATAGAAATGTAGAAATACTCAGATATGCCCCCCATTCTACATAGAAATATAGTAACAGTCAGGTGTGCCTCCCCCCAATCCTGTGTGGAAATGTAGAAATAGTCAGGTGTGCCTCCCACCATCCTACATACAAATATAGTAACAGTCAGGTGTGCCACCCCCAATCCTGAGTAGAAATGTAGAAACAGACAGGTGTGCCCCCTGTACTACGTAGAAATGCAGAAATGTAGTAACAGTCCATGCCAAATGATTGACGGATACCCTGCAGAGACAGTATGCTACCTGTAGTTGTACAACACAAAGGTCAGCACTGCAGTACAAACAACCTGAACTCGATCCACACATTCAATACAGAAGACCATACTGGACATGCCCACACGCTTACAGAAATGAAGGCAGTGTCAGTCAACAACATACTGAAGGATCATACTGGGCATGCCCACACTCTTAAACACATGAAGGCCATGTCTGCAAACACCAGTGGACCAGACATATCTGGAAGCCGCAGATGTAGGTGCAGACCCTCCTTAGTATGCACCACTCATGCTTTGCACACACAGGGGATAGGACTAGAGGCATATATGTAAGGAGAACACGCTATAATAAGCCAAAGATAGACATACATAGATTGTGGAAGAGGTTGACTGTGACAAGGAGCCATCCAGGCCTGTCCCACCCAGCACACAGGCAAAGTGCCACAAAAACACGAGGGTCAGATGTCACTCACTACAGATACTAGCCACCGGTATCTGTCAGCATTACAGAGCATGTGGTGCATGTGCCAGCTGTGCAACATGACTGTTCAAGGAAGTAGTCATCTAGCAGCTGCATACACGTGCCTGTGAAATATGACCCAGGTTGTGCCAGAATGTGGCATGTCAACCCCTAGATGGATGGGTTATGGCCCATGCACACATGCTGCCCTCCCCAGAGCCCCACTCTGACAAGCCTGCTGAGGTCATCCACTGTGAAATACACCTTTAGGAGAGTTGTATCCCAGTAATCTCTGCGGTGTGTGCCATAACTGTGTATTGCTGTAGTGTGATAAACTAGTGAGGTAGGAGTACTAACCCCAGCCTTGGCAACTGTGTGTGTGTGTGTGTGTGTGTGTGTGTGTGTGTGTGTGTGTGTGTGTGTGTGTGTGTGTGTGTTTGCATGTATGTCTGCATGACTATGTCTGTGTAGAAAGCAATGCTTTTTAGGGTAGTCACATCCCCTACAATTTAAATGCTCTTCTTTGGTAAGACTGTTGATGTCATCCACCTAGAAATACACCTCTGGGAAAGTTGTATCCCAGTAATCTCTGTAGCACTTCCTGGAACTGCGTACTGCTGTAGTGTGATAAAACAGGTCAGAATTCTAACCCCAGCCTTGGCAACAGTCTGTGTAGAAAACAATGCTTTTTAGGGTAGTCACACCCCCTACAATTTAAATGCTCTACTTTGGTAAGGCTGCTGATGTCATCCACCTAGAAATACACCTCTGGGAAGATTGCATCCCAATAATCTCTTTAGCGCATCCTGTAACTATGTACTGCTGTAGTGTGATAAAGTAGTTACGTAAGAGTTCTAACCCCAGCCTTGACAAGTGCGTGTGTGTCTGGCTGTGTAGAAAACAATGCTTCTTAGGGTAGTCACACCCCCTAAAATTTAAATGCTCTACTTTGGTAAGGCTGCTGATGACATCCACTTAAAAATACACCTCTGGGAAGGCTGTATCGCAGTGATCTTTGTAGCATGTTCTGTAACTGCATACTGCTGTAGTGTGATAAAGTAGTAAGGTAGGAGCTTTAACCCCAGCCTTGGCAACTGTGAGTATCTCTCTGTGGAAAAAGCAATGCTTTTTAGGGTAGTCACACCCCCTACAATTTAAATGCTCTACTTTGGTAAGGCTGCTGATGTTATCCACCAAGAAATACACCTCTGGGAAGGTTGTATCCCAGTAATCTCTGTAGCGTGTCCTATAACTGCATAATGCTGTAGTGTGATTAAGTAGTTAAGTAGGAATTCTAACCCCAGCCTTGACAATTGTGTCTGCCTCTGTCTGTGTTGGAAGCAATGCTTTTTAGGGTAGTCACACCCTCTACAATTTAAATGCTCTACTTTGGTAAGGCTGCTGATGTCATCCACCTAGAAATACACCTCTGGGAAAATTGTAGCCCAGTAATCTCTGTTGCATGTCCAGTAATGGCATGCTGCTGTATTGTGATAAAGTAGTTTGGTAGGTGTTCTACTCCCAGACATGGCATGTGTGTGCCTGTCTGTGTAAGGAGCAATGCTTTTTAGGGAGGTCACACACCCTACATGTCAAATGATCAACTTTGGCAAGGCTGCTGATGTCATCTACCCAGAAATACACCTCTGGGAAGGCTGAAGCCCAGTAACCTCAGTAGTGTGTCCCATAACTGCGTACTGCTGTGGTCTGATATAGAACCCTGTTAGGGTTCTATTCTCACCCATGACAGCTCTGGATGTTTTGTGTGTGTTTCAATGCCTGTGTAGGGAGAAATGTATTAGAGGCCAGTCACAGTACATGTCAAATGCCCTACTTTGCCAATCTTGCTGATGTCAGCCAATGTGATATACACCTTTGGGGAAAGAGCTCACCCGTAATCCCCTGTGGTGCGTCTTATAACAGCTCCACTCTGTAGTGTGATATAGACCTCTGTTAGGGGTTCTATACCCACACAAGTTGGCTGTGGAAGTTTTGTGTGTGTTCCAATGTCTGTGTAGGGAGCAATGCATTTTAGGCTAGTCACACTCAGTACATGTCAAATGCCCTACTTTGGCTATCATGCTGATGTCAGCCAATGTGATATACACCTTTGGGAAAGAAGTGCTCCAGTAATCTCTGTGGTGCGTACTATACCTGCTGTAGTGTAATAAGCTAGTTAGGTAGGGGTTCTACTCCCAAACGTAACAGGTGTGTGTGTGTGTTTGTAACTCATATCCTGTGTGGAGGTGGGTGTGACACTTATGCCCAATGTGGAGTGGGTTTTGCAAATTTCTTATATGTTGGCCCTAGTATATATATCACAATGTCCACTGTACAGGGATAATACATGTGAAATAGCCGAGATCCTGGGGTGCAAATTCATGACCATACGTGTGACATCAAGGCCAGGCAATTCACAATTAGCAACCCCAGTATTACCCAGAACACACTCTCCCCCATGTCTCATACACACACACACACACACACACACACACACACACACACACACACACACACACACACACACACACACACACACATGCCGAGGCAACAGTCAATATGTGTGTAGTACACTGTATATTGGTGACTGATAGTAACTATGGAGTGAATGCAGTGGACTACAGAGGGCATTATACCCTGTCCATCTGTCCAATAGGCACATACATGCAGACAGTGCACCTTCCCCATGTTCCCACTGGAAACCTGCAACACCTGTGGTGCCATCACATGTGACCCACAAAGGACATACCATGCCTGAAAACATGCCCTGTATAGACAGATGCCACTGACACCAGGGAAAGTTGTTAGCATGCTATCAATGTAAGTGCAGGGGTAACCTGCTGTCCATTACCAGTTCCTGCCACAGGTGGCCAAGACTGGCAAATCTGATGATAATCTGTGCACACAACATGGGCCTGACACTCCAGGTACAGTTCCACATGTCACTGTACATGCATGTGGGAGGTGTGCACATCCCAGACACTGTCCATGTAATGGACTAAGGAACACATACATGGCAAACGATGCACAGCATTGGCCACATGCAATAGTCACCTAGGTGACTGGATTGTGGATACAATACCCACCTGTGTGGGCAAATGCAGAAACCACAGCCCTGAGCCACAATGCAGACTATTGTCATGTGGCCTGATGAGAAGGTATACCCATCATCTAGCCTTGTATAGCCATCTGGCACAGTCGCCCACCACATACCCGTGCATAAATGCACCCATGCATGTCAGTACTGGCACCCCGTGTATTTGTGTGTGTGTTGTATGATGCATATGATCACATCTACACTCACTATAACCCCCAGTGGAAGCATACTGTCTGATGCCAGACACCTCCCCATACATTTTGCCCATATAACCTCTGCATGACCCAAGCGGTGCATGTGATACCAGCACAGTAATGTGTTGTGGCAATCTCACTAGTGATGAGCTGTATCACTGGCCCTGCCAAGTGTGCCAATGTGTGTGCATCCCTGTGAGAGTGTGGCTGTGTTGATGCTGGTACTTGTTCATGCGGACAGGCATGTGTACTTCACCTACTGTATAACTACCATATCCTTGTTGCAGATGTCACTCACCATCACATATATGTTCCGGGGACTCCACAACAGGTAACCTATGTGGTGCATCCAGTAACTGCATAGGACTGTGATAGCACTACAAAGTTGTCAGGGGTTTGATACCCAGTGCTGGTAGGTGTATGACATAAAGATTCTTAATTTTTTCTCTCCCACCACTCCCTGACTTGTCAATGCCTCTGTTTGCCTCTCTCACTCCCTCATTGGTGGATGTGGAGACCTACACCTGCTTTCTTAGGCAGCAGCATGTGCACTTTAAGTGATGCTCATGATCAACTGATGACCTCTGCATGAATTGCAGCCCTCCCCTAGCTGATTGCATGTATAACAGCTGTGGTAACATTCCCATAGCTAATTGCATGGAAACACACTCCAATATCTAGGAACATCATGTTGGTGTTGGCCCTTTACATTCACTGTGAGCAGGAACTAGATCTGTTGTTTGGCAAACTGCATCACACATGGATTGAAGATTTACCTCTAACAACATACACTGTGGAAACAGGGCAACACGCAGAAGGGGGATGTGCCTGGCCTGACTACAGAGTGTAAGTGCTGCTATACTCCATTTGGAGTAATGTTGTTTTAACAGTGTGTGTGTGTGGATATGGCTGTCCTACATGTTTTAATACCTGCCATGTCAGTTCTATGTTTATGAGGAATCCCCATCTGTAGGGTCATCTGCAGACTGGGCAGCTGGTTGTGCCTTTGGTTTCATGTATTGCCAACAGAGCATCTATCTGTGAACTGCAGAAGGTAGTGTGAGGATTGCAATCTGTAGATGGTGAAAGCTGTGACAATTACTGACCTCATATCCCTCATAGGACATATGTTGCAAAAAACCCTGTTACAACAGTAAAAGTATGAGGTTATCACAGCAACATGTCAATATTGGCCCTGTGTATGTGCTTCCAGCCACAACTCTGCCAACCTTTGTACATATGTCGTACATTAAGAGGTGCATATGTGCTGTACACCATCATTAGTGTCATCATATCTGATAAAAACATTGTGAGATATCAAACTGCTACACATGTTACGTACAGTAGTGGTTATATTTAATGACATGACCTGGACATTATGTGGTTGTTTGTGCAGTACTGAGGACTGTGTACTTATGTTGAATGCCAAAAGTGTGTGTATTGTTAATATGTACCTTGGCCTCTGTACAGACTGTGGTAGATGTCATCATCCTAGGTCCCATCCTATTTGATGTTACATGCTGCTCCACTGTATGTTACCATATTGGCTTACATGTTTGTAGGGCCATACACACACATGTCCCATACCTCAGATGGGCATCAGACCACACTGTGTAGTGGCCCAGTATATGTAGAGTCAGTGTGTGAGTGGCACATATGAGGATGGTGTTGTACAGGTAGTCCATATACTGTAATATTATGCTAGCTTACCATATGTGGCGGTGGCAGTGTTCACATTGGTTGTGGTTATGCACTTTCACACAGGTGTATCTTAACCTGTGCTGTGACATGCCTGTAGAGCCTGCTATATATGCAGGTACATGTGCATTCCCCCATAGGAGCTGTAGGCCAGTGTTGATCCAGTCTATCTGTAGCCCGCACAGTGCTTTGTTACATGCCTAGCAGCTTAGTGTGCTTACCCAGCAAGGTGTCATGTCCAGATATTTTCAGATGTACTGCTGCTGGGCCTCCCTTAACAGTCATGTATATCAGACAGAGCGGTGGGATGCTGTACAGATGTATGTCAATATCTAGTGGGTAGTATGTGGCCATGGCACCTCTGTACCAGCAGTTATTATGTGTCAGAACAGACAGAGGTGTGTGAATGCATAACCTATGGGGTGAATGTATACCAGTCGTTATGTGTTATACCCATCTACATGGCTATTAACATCCATATTGTCAGGATTGGTCCACATGTTCTGCACTAAGGAGTTCTATGTATACTTCTCGACTGTACAGAGTATGTCAGAATGTCCACATCTATTGGCCAATATCTGTGCTGTAGTCCACAGGAGCATTATGTGCTTGCAGCGGTACTGTACTATGATGTCCTTAGGATGTCTGTGAGTAGCCAATAGTGCACATGTGAAAAGCAGATGTGACTTCCCACACACACCATGTCTGTGAAGACAATCCCTATTACAGTAGCTATAGTCTGCTAATATACCTGCTATATATGCCTGACATCCCCTTGCACTATGAAGGTGGGACTATAGGGGCTGGGGTAGGGCTACACCCCATGTTCAGGACATATGGTGAATATATATGTATTTATGATTATCCAGATATCTATATAGATAATTACACATATACATATCAACATATATAGATGGGTGTGTATATGTACATAGCTATGCATATACACATCCAGATATATACATATGCAGAGCAGTATATGTCGACACATATACAGATAGAGATATATATGCACATATACGCATACCATGCTGCCATGCCTGCCAGCAGTACACTGCTGTTGTATCCCCCACACATACAGTGGGGCTGGGGCCATATATGTGTGGGCTTCACCTACACAATACATGTGTGCCCATATGCACTCCAGATGCCAGTGTATGTAACAGTGGTATATGGCCCTGTATTAATGAGTCTAGGGGGGATGCACCATACATAACCTAGGCTGTTACAACATGTGGGGGTATCAGCAGTGATTTGCCTTAAGGTATCTGGATGTACAGTACCATACATGTCATCTATCTTGACATTACTTACATAAAGTGTGTTACTGTGTGTGTCTGTGATGATGTCAGCTATGCCTTGTTATGTAACAGTTACATCCCATTTGGTTAACTGAGGTCTTTACCACCTAGCAATTGTGTACAGAGTGTAGATAGAGGCTGCTGAATTATACACCTGCATCACTTACTGTTGATTGTGTGGTATCCTGTGGCCCAGTCTGTCCTTACTAATGTACGATTTGAAAGGCTTGGCCTGGACAGCAACAGTTGTGGACCTTTCCAGACTACTGTATTAGTATAACTGTTTCACAGTTGCATAGTTGCATTACTCTGTTGATATGGATGTCAGTGTTTGAACAGCTATATGACATGGCATGTAATTCTGAAATAGCACACAAATAAAGGTATTCCAATTCTGCAAACCTGTGTGTGGTGTTTATCCTATGACCTCTCTGTGTATGGGTGGGTCATCCAGTGTCCAGTTGTTAGGCTGTTCATTGTAGGTATAGTGGGCATAACCGTACTGTGTGCTCCTACTACATAAATATTTTACTGTACATGTAGTCACATGTATATCTATATATATGTATATATATATATATATATATATATATATATATATATATATATATATATATATATATATATATATATATATATATATATGTATATATATATATATATATATATATATATATATGTGTGTATATATATATATATATATATATATATATATATATATATATATATATATATATATATATATATATATATATATATATATATATATATATATATATATATATATATATATATATATATATATATATATATTACCAAACCAAATGAAAAAATGAAGATAATTATCACTAAAAACGAACAAACTCCATGATACAAAAGCATTCAAAATGAAATCAAAATGAATTGAAGATAAAACACCTGACACTTTTGTATTTTTTAGAGCTTTCATCTTCTTTATTATTAAGACTTCTTCAGAAAGACATGTTTCATTATTAAAAGCAATCATTTTGTCATTGTTTAAATACAATATTTCGAGCTGTTTATTTAAATTACCAACACAGTTCTTAACCAATAATACTGTGAGACCAGTGGTCCTGCAAGGTGCTGTGTGCATCTTCATTATCATTTTAATAAAAGGTGATTCAGTTACCAGTAGTCCTGCAAGGTGCTGTGTGCTTGTTTATTAGAAAATAATTTAGTTATCAAGAAAGGAACCTGTAGTGCCATGTGTATACAAGGGCTGTGTGTTTACTGTATACCTGCATTAGATGTTCCTATTAGGTGTTGTGTGCATAACGAGCAACCTTGTGTACCATGTATGCTTTGCGATACCTAAAAATTAAACCATTGGTGTAAACAAAGTCAACACGTGAAGTCTATTGTTATTACCAAGAAAAAATTTGTCCCATGTGGGACGACCCAAAAATTAGGTGTTTTTCCTTGCAGTAACCTCATGTCTCTAAAGGTAAGCATGGGTGTGTTCATATGTGCATGGACTACAGCATGTGGAAGACCGAAGATACTTTGGTCAGGACAACGTAAAAATGAGTCCTGATAGCAGGAGGAATGGAGGGTGGGCAAAGTGTGGTGGTGTTGTTACTATGGGCCGGTAACCAGAGAAGGGATGGTAGCTGTGTGTGAGCAGCAGGGGGAGGGGGGTCGGAACTGTGGGTAAAGAAAATATGGGTCGAGGAGAGGCTGGATTGGAAGGGCCTGTACTGGTCGGCCCGCCTAGTGGGTGGGGGAGAGAGGAATGAAAAATAAAAAAAATAAAAAAATAAAAGAAAAATAATTTAAATTCCTACTTAAATAAAACAAATAAAATAAATGTGGTAGTGTATTGCAGGGCAGAAGTGTTTGGCTGTGGGGGGTATGCCAATTCGTACAAGACGTATATTGTTTGGGGCCTCACAACCCCATTAACGGTGCATGTGGACATATATGTTTCTGTTAATCTACCATTGCTATCTACAGATGTACGGCCATATATACCTATATAGGTATATATATTTGCTTACATATTTATAACTATATCCATATATACCTACAGAGATATATATCTGCATACATATATGTAACTTGCTGTGTATATGTAGACATATAGGTGTTGACATATATATGTGTAGATGTCGGCATTTGCATGTATATATGTTCATTTATATTTATATATATGCATATATTTCTGAATATATATATATATATATATATATATATATATATATATATATATATACTTATATAGATATGTTGTATCTGTTTCGATATATATTTACACACACACATACATCTAGATGCTGGTATACATTCTCTGTACTGTTGCATGACTGGGCTGGATGTTATGTTCCTGAAAACATCAGATTTATGTATGTCTGGCATGGTTTAGTGGTAAATCACTTTGTGTATGGTGTGCATGGTCTTGGGCTCAAGCCTTCCAGAGGCTGTTTATTTTGTTGCTGGGCAGAACACAGGTCAATGGATACAGAGTGATTAAGGCACTTTTAAGCAGTTGTAAGCGTGTTTGTGTGAAGGTAAGCACTGCTAACTTCTGGTTACAATTTCTTACACTCAGTAAGCTTCTAAATTGCTTAACGTGTGTAGGCATAGCTTACCCTCAAACCTGCTTACTGCTGCTTAATAGTGATTACTCCCACTTACCCCCATGCTAATTTCTTTAAAAGAAAAGAAAAGGGGGTTGATAGAAAAGTGGTGAAAAAGGGGGACAAAGAGGGAATGACAGTAGGGAAAATATCCGGGGATATGCAGGAAAGGTGTAAGGAAGGTCCATAGCTGCCCATTTCTTCTACAGCTACAGCTGTCTATATAGACTGAATTTGGAGGTAGATTTGGACACTCAAACCCCTTGGGGGTGAGGACAACAATAATTCATTGTGATGCCAATTAGACCAGATTACATGTGTCCAGTGGACATGTGCAAAATGAACAGCTATATATGGGGCGAGATTTTTTTTTGGGAACAAATTGCCCTTTTTTTTCAGGTTAGAGTGGGATGTTGGGGAGGGCTAGTAGGTATATTTGGGAAGGTAGGATTGGAAGGTTAACAGACAAAACAAACAAAACACATACAGGGGTGGTATATGACACATGTGGGGGGTAAACACCTTGGACGGGGAGGGGTGTTTGAAAGTCGCAAGCCCATGAGCCCTCAAATGGAAACAGTGGAACTGAGGTCCACACACATGGGCAGTCACCTCTGCACCTTCACGCCCTAAAGGTGGCTGTGCTGGGGGCTGGGTAGGAGGGGCAGGCACACCCTCTTATTGCACCATGCGGCCCTCAAGCTGGTGTAGCCTGTCTCGGATCTCTTTGTCGAGCTCGCTACGCACCATGGCCTGCACCTGATGGCAGGTGACAGGTACCTCTCCACCCCTGCTCGCAGGGGGGCCCGAGCCCATCCCCTGTGGCGGTTCCACCTGAAGGTGGTGCAGAGCCACCAAAGGAGGAGGTCCCAGGCTGGGCCCTAGACATGCTGGTGCCTGGTGCCATGACCAGCTGAGGTGGGACAGGTGGGTCCGTTGGGACTGGCCTTCCCCTATGAGCTATGGTGTTGCAGTTTTAAGAAAGATATCAGTTAGTAATAGACAACAGCATTCAGGATTAGTTATAACAGCATGCATAGGTATTCCCATTAACCCAAGACACCAGATTTACAACAGTTGCAGAGCGAGAAGAACACATCCATATATGGGACAACAGTGACAATTACAACAGCATGCAGGTTTCATTGATGGCAACAGGCCACCAATATGAGAGTATTTTAACATAACACATGCATAGAACCAAAAGTGAATATTTATAAACCAATAGGACATATGTCCCAACAGAAGTTTGAAGTGTACACGTACCCATTGAGGTGTGTAATTAGGTTATTGTAGCACATATGGTGGGGGTGAGAGAGAGAGGTCCATTAAAAAGTAATATATCCTTGTAGTATTCACAACTTTCTTAGTCACTGCAGTGATCTGTCCCTTACATGTATTATTACACTACCCAATGTCCTTACTTTGTACAATGGTATGTTTGTAGATTAGGATCTACGTGGACTGTGTCTTACGTATTGTCTACACCTCTTACCTGTTATAGCTGTTGAGAAAATCACTCTTAACACTACCAGACAATTTCTACACATACTCCTAGATTCCATGCTTGTAGACAAGTATATAAGTGCAATGTGTTGTACCTACAGTCTACATCTCTTACCTGGTATAGCTGTTGAGAAAATCACTGTTAACACTACCTGACAATTTCTACACATACTCCTAGATTACATGCTTGTAGACAAGTATATAAGTGAACTCTGTTGTACCTACAGTCTACACCTCTTACCTGTTATAGCTGTGGAGAAAATCTTTGTTAACACTACCTGATAAATTCTACACATACTCCCAGATTCCATGTTGATGTTATACACATACCTAACAATCTGTTATTGCACACATTCTGGTCATGGCTTTACAGGATGCAGGTGTTAATGTGACATATTTTGAGGATAACTGTCATACACTTTGGGTGAGATGCTACAATGACAGGTTTGTTTTCATATACATTCTCTGACTATGTGCAGCTCTGACTTTCAGTTATATGTCAGTAAAAGCTGCCTACATTTCTTTGATCATCACACGTATATGTCAGGGGAACAGGTTACCGGGCAGCAGATCTGGGCCATTTATCTGGACATGCTGGACAGGTCAAAAGAGTTGACGGGTATGACTATGCATACAGCTTACTACCTGAACATTCTGCCACAGTCTGTACAGTTGATGGTTATGATTATGCTTACAGCTTACTATCTGAACATTCTAGCAAATTCTGTATAATTGTTGCGTCTAATTATGCATACAGCTTTCTATCTGAACATTCTCACAAACTGTACAGTTGTGGGGTATGATTATGCATACAACTTACTACCACTCCCGTGATTCAAACCCCTGGTGTGTGTAGTAAAAATATTACAGTTTACATCACAGTACAATGTGCTATCAGGGAAGGGGTGTGAAGCATTCCAATGTTTTCTGACTAAGTCTCCCTCAGTTGTACAATATGACTGACGTCTTGGGACTTCCAGCATTGTTATACTGAACTTCCTACACATTTTATCTGCGTTCAACAGTGTGGGTAACACTGCTTAATACAACAGCACTATTTATAGAATGCAACACTACAACAACATATGAAAGCAGAATGTACACAAGCACTCCAGGGGTTATACTTTTATTCACAAGATATTAACCTTTATTTACACACAACCTATATGACAGTCTTCCTGCCATATTGTCTAGTTTATTCGGTACATCCCATACACAATACATTTTTATACTGGTACAAAACTTTCTAGAACTGTTATATTTATTTGTTATGACAGTACATGCAAGATTATTACTAACTTACCTCGCGACACAGCCTTTGCAGCCTAGCAGCATGGGCTTGCTGGTTCACAGCCCGCTCATCTGCAGTTGTCAGAGAAATACAGTGATATTTAGCCATTACTTATTCATAGTATACACAAGCTAGGCAATCATTATCTACGTAGTATAATGGGTACTTAGTGCTGGGGCATTGGCCATCTGCCTTAATTCTTGGATCCACTGCTCCAAGAGATCCCCCCTCTGCCGCTTCAGGTCAGCATGGTGATGCCTGACCTGCTCACCAGTCTGGGAGATACCAGTGGCACTGGTAAGGTCACGGGCAAGACTGTCCCAGGCCTCCACTTTATACTGAGAGCCCTGGTACTGGCCCTGCAGTAGTCTCTGCTCATGGTGTTTTACCAGGAGCTATACCATGAATCTGGACTCCTGGGTGCCCCAGTGCTGTGCTCTAAATCATGTGCCTTCCCCAGCTCCAGCCATTCTGCCTACAGTAGGGAGCTGCAACCAGTTTTTGGAAGTATTTGCGCCTATGAGGTTTAAATATGCCTGATTTCCTGCACTTTCCCATGATTGGATGGTTTTGAAAAGTCTAAGCTATGGGTACACCTGCTTACCTAATGCTGGCATTGCTTATAGGGGTATACCACTGGGCAGATTGAGTCAGCCAGCCTACACCTTGCTTACACCAAGTAAGCTGAGCTGTGCAATGCTTAGCATTGCTTAATATTTAATTAGCATTATATTTTCCTTTTGGCATTGATTTATTATTTGTTACATGTTATATCTGTGTCTGGTATCTATGATTCATGTGTACGTACACTGTATGGGGTCCTGGGGACTTCAACACTTTATTACAATAACACCTCACATCTGGCCTTACTGCAGTACTCCAATTCATATATTTATGTTATGGAGCAGGTTATACAACATCACACTGTACATAGATTCCTTTCACGTATTCAGTTTGATTTTCCTATGGTGAGGATTTGTTTGTTGAAACCTCAATCATATTTACTGCTACGATGGCTTTGTGGTTAATTGCTGTGACTGTAGTGTACAGAGTCTTGGGTGTGAGCCTTGCAGAGGCTGTATATTTTTTTGCTGGGCAGAACACGGGCCGTTGGATACAGAATGGTTAAGGCACTTTAAAGCAGTTGTAAGTGGGTGTGCACATGTTTGCACGGCGGTATGCACTGCTTACTTCCAGTTACAGTTTCTTATACTCACTTAGCTTCCACATTGCTTAAGCTTACCCCCACATGAACACACTTAAACACGCTTACTAGTGCTTACATATGCTTACTACTGCTTATTTGTGCTTAAACCTGCTTACTAGTGCCTTATTCATTATGACACTGATACTTCACATGTGCATTTCTTGCAGTACTCCAGTTCATAAATATGTGTTATTTAGTGGGTATTGCAACAAAAATATTGGTTATAACGTGCTTTGCCATGTAAAATAGACTGTGCTGCAGTGGGTTTCGAACCAGGAATACCTGCTCATTAGGTGAATGCTCTGCCCCCTACACTATTGCTGTGCTACTTCATTTGCATATATCTTCATTGTTATCCTCTTCGGCCTTTTAAACTGCTTTAACAATAGCTAAGCGATGGGCACACCAGTGCACCTACGGTTAACTGTACTCAGACTTTTTAAACAATATAAATACACAGGTTTCTTCATTTAATTTGTATGTATTGTTGCTGTTGTACACATGGGGGACTGTTGCTGGGGATATGCAGACACCTATGAGCAGTCTTGCTCATTTCTTACCACTTTCTGCTGTTCTATATTGTAGGAGCATGTTTATTCTGAGAGCTCTGCTCTCAGTCATGCCCCATGCACTCGTACACACTCCATGTAAGCCTAGGTGCTTGGGCAGTGCGCCTTCTTAATATGCACGGTGTGCTGCCATCTTGCTCCTGAACGGGCGCTTCCGTGCAGGACTAAGCTAGTCCTGCATGGAAGTTTAGTAAACCCGGGGGATACAGTTCAACATGGAGTAGCTGCATTTTTTTAATGCCACTAAGCCTTAAATTTGACACAAGCCATGCACAGCTTAGCAAACCAGCATAAATTTCTTCCAGCTTGTCTGTAGAATGTTATCCTGCAGTATGTCATCTGAACAACATAAGGCTTGGTTCTCAGGACCATTCTGTTCTACCCTGTCAAACCAATACAACATCAGAAAAGAACAGTGTTAAAGTGTCATTAATTTGCCTTTAATGTGATTTTGTGTGTGTGTGTGTGTGTGTGTGTGTGTGTGTGTGTGTGTGTGTCTGTTACATGACACATGTCATGCTGTATTCTTTCACTGTCTATATCTGTATATGTATATGTATATATCTAATACATAATTATATATGTGTGTGTGTGTGTGTGTGTGTGTGTGTGTGTGTGTGTGTGTGTGTGTGTGTGTGTGTGTGTGTGTGTGTGTGTGTCTGTTATGTGACACACGTCATGTATTCTTTCACTGTCTATATCTAAATATGTATATATCTAATACATAATTATATATGTGTGTGTATGCATGTATATAGTGATGGGGACAGGAAGCTTGCCCCCAAGAAAAACACATTTTGGTCATATGTATTTAGTTTCAACAGTGTAACATGAATAGGCTGGGGTGACAATTTGAGGTCTGCCTATTGGTGTTCTCATTACATACTTTCTTAGTATTTTGCCTCTCTCTCTCTCTCTCTTGGACCAACAAAGATTTTTAGATTACTTACGTGAGAGTATCACTGCTAATTATCCTAATTATATTTTATAGATTTTTTGGTTTGAGGTTCAGGGTATTGTCCAGCTCTCTTACTGTCACAACAAGTATAATTATTAATAAAATAGAAGATGTTATTTTTATTTTTCTGATGATATTTACTCTTACATCCCGCCTACTGCACATTGCTTCTACTACATATGCATTTCCACCCGTAACTGCCATCCTATTTTGATTGTGCTAAACAAACAGGTGCACCTTGATGAAGATGTCTCAACTATCCCTATTGTGTAGGGAAAGCCTCTGATGTTTCTTAAAGTTTTGTTCCATTTCTCCTAAAATTGAAAATCATTTTGAGAATTTCTATGAAAATAGTGCCAACATTTAAAATACATCTCTGATTTGGTGCCTTAACCTTAGTTATTTTTTACTTTGCAAATTGTTCATAGGTTCATAGGTTCATAGGTTGGTACTGGGCTAGCTGCCCAAAGGCATATATTAGCCCAGCCATGTTGTGCGGTATTCACCACCCCTTTAGTAGTTCCCTAGACCCTTGTACTAGCAGCTAGTACCCTTGGCCCCTATCTAGCAGTGCTGTTGGTGTGATCCCCGGTGTGAACTTTCTGTTACCCATCCACTCATCAAGGTTCCTCCTGAAGAGTGATAGTGAGGGGCTCTGTCTTATGTAGATCGGGACCCTGTCCATAGTAAGGGAAGTCTCTGCGAAGGGAATCTATCCCTCCAGCATGTTCTATTCATTGTTGTGTTGAGGTTTATATCCCTAGAGCATGTAGCTCGAGTAGATTTGGTTTTGCTAAGATGGAGCATGTTCAACAATTCTGGGTTGGATATGGCTCTGTACGTTAGACAGAGATTGTCTCTGAGAAAGTGGTATGCAACAGAGAACAGTCTTAGCTTTTTCAATCATGCTGCATAGGGCAACTGTTTGAGGACAGAAATCTTCTTGGTTAGGTACCTCTGTGGTCTCTCTAGCTGCTGGAGATGTCTAGCCAGGTACATTCCAATTTATGCATTGTACTCAATAATGGGTCTGATGAGGGAAGAGTAGAGGGGCACCATTACATCCTTAGATCTTGATGCAAACCCTTTTGTGATGAGATGGGTCAAATAGAAGGATTTTCTAACCACCTTGGCAACATGGTTATCAAAGGAAAGCTGACTATCTACTTGGGTCCCTAGATCCCTTATTTCTTCTTCAGATTTCAGGGGATTACCTCCTATGTTGTAGTTTACGGGTACTCTGTTTTTTCCAAAGGGGATTACTATGTATTTTTTGCATTTAGCTTGAGACCATGGCTTTGACACCATGCATCAGTCTCATTTAGGCCCTTCTGGAGAATCTCCATGTCAGCCGGAGACTCTATTATAGCACCCAGTTTGCAGTCATCCGCAAACTTAGTCAGCCACAGCCCTTCCGTGCTTGCCTGTACTTCTGAGGCACACCACTCGTTACTGGTCTGGATTTGGACATAGATCCCGCTACTCTTACTTTATGGGATCTGTCTGAGAGCCAGTTTGTGATTCATCTTGTGATGTAAGGGTTTATGCCCAAGCTGGTGAGCTTATCAATAATACCTGAATGGGGAATGGTGTCAAATGCTTTAGCAAGGTCAAGGTAAGCCGTGTGTACCTCCTTTCCCTTATCTATAACCTGAGTAACTGTCTCAAAGAAATCCAAAAGGTTCAGGAGGCATGATCTGCCCTTGACGAAGCTGAACTGTGTGGGGTCCAGTGACTGGAGGTTCCCAATCTCTCCATTTATGAGTTCCATAATGATTCGCTCCATAGTCTTACAGATCAGACTGGTCAGGCTTATTGGTCGGTAGTTCCCAGGGTCAGCTGTCCCACCCTTGTGTAGTGGGACCACCGTTGCCGTGCGCCATTCTATGGGCACATATCCTGTGGAGAGGCTGAGACTGAACAGGGTATTTAGATGCGGGGTTAATTCCTTTTGGAGCTCGCGTATGACACAGCCTGGGACACCATCTGGTCCCATGGAGGCAGTGTTTTTAGCTTTAGATAGAGCCTTGTTAACCAATGTATCAGTAATAATTGGACTTACAGAATCCCCTGGAAAGGTAATAAGCCCTGTAGGTGGTCGGGGGGGGGGGGGATTTGCACTGAACCTGTCAGCCAAGATGTTGGCAATGTCAGAAGGGTCAGTGTATTTTGTTCCATTTTGTACTAGCTCAGAACAGACCTGAGCATTGCCATTTAGGTTTCTGACATAGCCATAGAAGGCCTTATGGTTATCTTTGGCATCCTTGGCAACTTTCTTTTCAAAATTAGCTTTAGTTGACTTGATGAGGGCCCTCAACTTCTTACTAATGCTGATCAGGGAAGATTTTTCTACTTTTTTTGTATAAGTCTCCTTCTTTTATTGTAAAGTTTGCTTATGGCTGTGGTCCACCAGACTGGTTTCTTTTGCTTGAGGAAGGAGTCTTGGTTTTATTTGGGATAGCATGGTCCATGCAATCCTGAAGATGCATATAGAGTGCCTTGGTGTAGGATTCCTCATCCTGGATATCATTATCCTTCTGCAAGGGAATAGTGAAGCTTTCCACTTCGGATGCAAGTAGTTTGAAGTTTGCTTTGGAAAGGTTTTTGACTATGGTTTCTTTGACTGGGGGAGGTGGAGGGATGAGGATGTCCAGGGTTATCATTTTGTGGTTGGATCTGACCAAGGAGGGAGTGATAACGGGTGTGGTACAATGGGCGCCCATATTTGTGATGATTAAATCCAATATGTTGTCCCCTCTAGTGGGGGAACATACTAGTTGTTCAAGGGCATTTGAATTTATAAATTCTATGAATCGCTGAGCATAGGAGTTGGAACATTGGTAGTTCGCCCAGTCTATACCAGGGTAGTTGAAATCACCCAAGATTATGGTGTTGGGTAGGACCTTTATATTTTCCAATGTCTCAGGGAATGCAGAGTGAGCATCTTGGGACATGGTGGGCGATCTATAACCAGCTACGACTTGAAATGTGGGTTTGCCTGCTGATAGTTGCTCATGGATGATCTCTGGGGCATCATGCTGCGCTACTAACCTGGAGATATGGGTATCCTT
This sequence comes from Protopterus annectens, assembly GCF_019279795.1. NCBI lineage: Eukaryota > Metazoa > Chordata > Ceratodontiformes > Protopteridae > Protopterus > Protopterus annectens. The sequence continues at coordinate 1,910,240,952 of NC_056735.1, forward strand.
GATGAATATGGATACACCTCCGCCCTTTGTACTGCGATCCGGTAACTGAGGCCGGAAGGTATGATATGAATTATAACCTGGCAGTGCTGGGGTGCTCTCTTGAGCCTTGAACCAGGTTTCCGTCACTGCACAAACATCGATATTCTCCATGCTGAGGAGAGCCTTGAATGTGTGCATTTTGAGGTTGAGACTTCTGGCGTTGAGTAGCATTACCCTTAGTTTTTGGTTACCTGTGCTGGTTATGGTGGTTGGTTTGTCCTTTGAGCCTTGCCTAAAAAAAGGCACTATGGGGACGGCAAGAGCCTTGGCCAGTATTCGAAAACCTGGGGTTGACAGGTACAAACCATCTCTGGCAAAACAGCGAGGCTTGTCTATCATGCCATCCCAGGCAGACAGACACTGGATCCCCTTAGAATGACACCAGAAGCTTAGCCAATTGTTGAAATTGATCATTTTGTCTTTGTATTGTGGTATCATTCTAGGTGAAGGTAGTATGCTACTCATGGTCAGGGTCATATCAGCTTGGGCTACATGATCAGAGAGCTCCTCAATGTCTCTTTTCATGTATTCCAGGGAGGTACATCTTAGATCATTCACACCAACATGTACAATGACAGCATCATACTTGTACTTGTTCTGGAGTGACCTAAGTGCCTGTGTTATGTGGTGGATCTGAGCACCCGACAGGCAGCTGACAGTACGTTCTCCTTGTTCAGCCTGGTGAGTGGAACATCCGGATTATCACTCATAATTTTAAAGCTCTCATTCTAAGAAAGGGTAGTAGATGTACATTATCATTAATACTTGGGGGGTTTACTGCGTTCAGTCTAATCTGCCATTGTAATTCCTTCAACTCTAGATTTAACTCCCACCAACCACCTCTAGGGTCATTGGGGTCTACCTCTAAGATACCAAAATTTAATCTAGAAAAGTTGGGGCATACAATACTCTAACTAAAGCATTGTTGGTATATTCATTTCTGTATAGCTTACACATGTTCATATACAGTGGCTATAAAAAGTGCATACACCCCTGTTAAAATACCATTTTTTTATATAAAAAAATGAGACCACAATAAATCATTTCAAAACTTTTCCCACCTTTAATGTGACCTATAACATGTACAATTCAATTGAAAAACAAACAAATCTGTTAGGAGAAAAATATAAAAAAATAAAAAAATGTACAATAAGGTGGTTGCATAAGTGTGCACACCCTTAAACTAATACTTTGTTCAAGCACCTTTTGATTTAATTACAGTATTCAATCTTATTGGGTAGGAGTCTATCAGCATGGCACATCTTGACTTGGCAATATTTGCCCACTCTTCTTTGCAAAAGTGCTCCAAATCTGTCAGATTGCAAGGGCATTGGTTGTGTACAGCCCTCTTCAGGTCACCCCACTGATTTTCTATTGAGTTTATGCCTGGGCTCTGGATGGGCCATTCCAAAACTTTAATTTTCTTCTGGTGACGGCATTATTTTGTTGGTTTGGGTATATGCTTGTGGTCATTGTTGTGTTGAAAGGTGAAATTCTCTTCATCTTTAGCTTTCTAGCAGAAGCATGAAGGTTTTGGGACAAAAGTGACTGGTATTTGGAACTGTTCATAATTTCCTCCACCTTGAATAAAGCCCCAGTTCCTGTTGAAGAAAAGCAACCCCAAAGCATGTTACTGCCACCACCATGCTTCACCACGGAGATGGTGTTCTTTTGATGATGGAAAGTGTTGTTTTTGCACACAATGTACCTTTTGGAATTGTTGCCAAAAAGTTCATATTTGGTCTCATCGGACCATAGCCCATTTTCCCACATGCTTTTGGGAGACGATGTATTGTTTTGCAAAGTATAGCCAGGCCTGTATGTTTTTGTGTGTAAGAAAAGGCTTCCGTCTTGCAACCCTACCTCATCGCCCAGACATATGGAGAATACAGGAGATTGTTGTCACATGTAGTACACGACCAGTACTTGCCAGAAATTCCTGCAGCTCCTTCAGTGTTGCTGTAGGTCTCCTGTCAGCCTCCCTGATGAGTTTTTGTCCTGTCTTTTCATCAATTTTGGGAGGATATCCAGTTCTTTCCACCGTCACGATTGTCCCATATTTTCTCCACTATTTGAAGACTGTCTTCACTGCATTTCAGGGTATATCCAATGCTGTGGAAATTTTTTTGTACCCTTGTGATACCTTTCAACAATGAGATCCCTTTGATGCTTTGTAAGCTCTCTGTAAACCACGGCTTTTGCTGTAGCAGGCAACTGAGTAAATGTAAGGAAAACCCTACTAGGACAGCGGAACTTTATTTGGGGTTAATCAGAGTCACTTTAATTGATGGCAGGTGTGTACCCAAGAAGACTGACTGCTGTAATTAAGTCAAAAGGTCCTTCAACAAAGTATTAGTTAAGGGGTTGCACACATGCATCCAGCTTATTGTACATTTCCTATTTTTTATATTTTTCCCCTAACAGATTTGTTTGTTTTTCAATTGAATTGTACAGGTTATAGGTCACATTAGAGGTGGGAAAAGTTTTGAAATGATTTATTGTGGTCTCATTTCTTTATACCAGAAAAACTGGCATTTTAACAGGGGTGTGTATCCTTTCTATATCCGTTGTATTCTTTTTTTTTTAAATGTCTCACTGTTTTTCACACATCCATATAGTAGTGCCCACATGCTATACATAGTCCAATATAAACAATGCCTTTGGTATTACAATTACCCTTTTGTAGTTTGATTTCATAGTGTATCCCCTGTAAAATCAGGGTACTTTCCTTAAGTATAAACTGACATTGATTACATGCTATCCAGCATGTCGTACCCCTAATAGGCATAATTTTCTTAACTAAATTCTGCTCAAATTGAAATTTACAGTTCCTACCAGTATTATAAATATATTTTGGTTCTCCACCCACATACTTCATAACATCCATCTTACCCTTGAATATTTCCAATTGTTCTCAATTATATTTTTGATGTCCTGGCTATTTGAAGCATATGGGATTATCATCCCCATTTTCGCAGTCTGTTTCCCAGTTAAAATATTGTCCTCCATTCTTAATCCATCTCTACTACCTAAAAAGGGCTTATACTTTGTACCCCATTCAGCTTTACATTCTCCATTTATATAATCTAACAATTTTTTGGGTACCCTCTCTCCATAAACATTAGACTGATTTTACTCATTTCTGCTTCAAGCAATTCTAACTCAGAGCACATACAAGCCACTCTGACCAACTGTCCCTTGTTGATGTTCCGTTTTGCATGCCCCGGATGACAGCTTTCAAAATCAAGATAATTATTGGAACATGTCTCCTTCCTATGTATTGTAGCTGTAAATTTCCTTCTCAACATATCCTTAGTAAAGGTGATGTCCAGCTAATCTATGACATCATCACTAAATCTCCCTGTAAATTTGAAGAAAGGTGAGATATTATTAAGATATTCTAAAAATAACCCATTATTCTCATTCTTGTTTTTCCATATAATAAAGATGTCATCCAAGAAATAGAAATACACTATCCATGTCTCTGAAAAATCACAATTAAATACATATCTAGCCTCCCAGGAATACAGGACCAAATTCATGAATATGGGTGCACAACATGGACCCATAGTCACTCCCATTAACTGCTTGAAGAATGCTCCCTTAAATGTAGAATAGTTCTTTACTAAGATGACTTCCATAGCCAAAATAATGAAATTAATCAGTGTTTCATTTAAACTAGTGAAGTTAATGATAAAAAATATTATCAGGGATGGAAGGGTACTTTGTTATACTGGTTTTAAAATGTTCAACTATACGGACTTGAATGTGGATAAGAATTATTTCACCTTGTTAAGTAAAGGCTTGTTTGAAGCTGAAATGAGTAAAATCAGTCTAATGTTTATGGAGAGGGGGTACCCGAAAAAATTGTTAGATGATATTAGTGGAGAACTTAAAGCTGGATGGGGTACAAAGTATAAGCCCTTATTAGGTAGTAGAGATGGATTAAGGATGGAGGACAATATCTTAAATGGGAAACAGACTACGAAAATGGGGATGGTAATCCCGTATGCTTCAAACAGCCAGGACATCAAAAATATAATTGAGAAAAGATGGATAATATTTAAGGGTAAGATGGATGTTATGAAGTATGTGGGTGGAGAACCAAAGTTAATTATAAAACTCATAGGAAATCCCTATTGAAGCAGAATTTAATTAAGAAAATTATACCTATTAGGGGTACAACATGCTGCAGAGCATGTAATCAATGTCAGTTTATACTTAAGGAAAGTAACCTGATTTTACAGGGAATACCATTTGAAATCAAACTACAAAAGGGTAATTGTAATACCAAAAGCATTGCTTATATTGGACTATGTATAGGATGTGGGCACTACTATGTGGGAAAAAGAGAGAGACAGTTTAAAAAAAGAACATATGAACATGTGTATGCTATACAGAAAGCAAATACCAACAATGCTTTATTTAGACAGAATATTGAATGCCCTAACTTCTCTAGATTCAATTCTGGTATCTTAGAGGTAGTCCCCAATGACCCTAGAGGTAGTTGGTAGGAGTTAAATCTAGAGTTGAAGGAACTACAATGGCAGATTAGATTGAATGCAGTAAACCCCCCAGATATTAATGATAATGCGTCTCTACTACCCTTTCTTAGAAAGAGAGCTTTAAAATTATGAGCAATATTACAGGGTTTTTTTAAAAATATATAATGGTGAATAATTTTTGTAAGGTTGTTCTCCCATTTCTTTTACATAGAATGTTATTTGTTACATAGAATGTCAGTAGTCTCTTACATCGAATATTTGTATTTTACTTATTGTGGTTTATAAATAAACTTAGTTTACACTAATTTCAGGTTATTATATATATATATATATATATATATATATATATATATATATATATATATATATATATATATATATATATATATATATATATTTATATTTTATGCATTTTGTTTTATTATGTGATTCTTAATATAAAATGTGTTGAATTTTATGTATAGAGAATATCCCTAATGTATGGTGATTTTATTGTATGAGTGTATATTTTAAAGGAATCGTATTGATATGGATGCACAGGTCAATTTAAAAGTTAATTTGATAATTAATTAATGGGATGGGGATAGTATAAAAGGAATTGTTTTAGAGAATATGGCTGTTCTGATGAAGTCCCATTACTAAGTTTGGAGGGACGAAAGCGCTTGACAGTCTATTATGTGGATATTTATGGCTGTGAAGAAACGGTATTATATTGGATTATACTGAATCCCAAAGATTTTCTGATGCTTGAACTGTAGCTTGGATATCAGCTCTGATGCCAATGGGACATCATAGGAGTTTTTTTTGTGTTTTTCTGGTATAATTTTGCCTGTTATGTGGCTGGTATTGCGTTTTTCAAAAGTGAGGAATTATATTTATTTTTGAGAAATTGTGTGTTTGGAATGGATGTGGTACATTTGTTTGATTCTAATATATTCAAGGGACTATTTCATCAAAAAAGAAACTTTAAAAACATTTAAAAAAAGAAGCCCTGGATGAAGGGCTTCATGAAGGAATTTTCAAATTATTCAGTTTTCATTCATTACACTATGGAGACTTTTGTTCCTGAGCTGAAGAATGAATGAAGCAAAAGAACGATTTGGTGAATATGAATTTCCCATGTTAGAAATGATTAAACTATGGTCTGGTTAGCCTGGCTCTGTAGTACAGAAAGATGAATTCCTGACTATGATGTAGAGTTCACGTAATACCTCAGACGCTGGAAAAGTTGAGTTGAGAGTGAAGAAGTAATTACTGATAGCTCACCCATTCAGGGTGGAGGTAGATGGATCTGTTGCACATATTGAATGACACCTCGAGGGACTACTTTGTGTTACACCCATACAGCATGGGCTTGTAAGCTCTTATAACCTCTTTGCAAGTGCAATGACTCAGGAAAGTCAGCATGCAGTGGTAATCTTTCCAGAGTGACAGTATGGTGGAACAAGAGTGAAGTCACGCAGGACCGAGTTTCAAGGGGAAGAATATTTTAGTTAGTTAGTTAGTTAGTTAGTTAGTTAAACTACTCTGTTTGTTTACCATGGTAGTACAATGTTCTGAATAGACCATTTCCAGGGATAGCCCAGGTGAAAAAATTCACAAAAAAAAGAAGCAGTTCAGAAACACAGACTAATCCAACAGGTACAGAGTCTTTCAGACAATTAAAACAACAAGCAAATATTATTAACAGAGAATCTGGAATAATTTTAGTAGTAAATATGGGAGGTAAGCAGCAGGAGAGAACAGAGGGCTAAAGCAGAAGTGATGCAGTTGAGGGAGGATTTAGGTGATAAATATGTCTAGTGGAAAAGCACTTTGAGATTGCCAGAGTTCAGGTACAAGGATGGAGAAGAAGTGGTTGATACAGAGCCATTTGGCTTGGGAAGTCTTGAGTGAGAGAGTCAGTTAGGAGACATTGTACAGGTTTTAGGGGATGGCTTAATTATAGAGTTTAACAGGAAGAGGCAGGCACATAGATGAAGTAGTTTGAAAAGAAGACTCCCTAGGAGTAGCTCAGCTTTTATAGGTGACTGGAGTTCATGCGGACTGGAGTTGGAAATGAATCAACACATTTATTTTTCAGTGTGGACTGCTGAGCAGCTATTTTTTTTTTAATAGGCTATAGCTATGGTGGTAGCCTGTATTCAAGCTGAGTAAAAAGAATTACTTTGTCTATCACTGCCCTATCTGGTCTGCAGAAAAGGGTGATGTCTTACAGGACCAGAATAGTAGTGCATTTATCTTTTCCCTGGCGATTTTCCATGAGATTCTGGAAGTTAAGTGACTGGTACATCCAAAACCTAGGTATTTAAAATACATGGTTGTTTCTATTGGCATATAACTGAAATCTGTGTTGTTGAGCTTTTTAGCATTTTTTTTCAGCTCCATCAGATTTGGAAACTGCTCCACTCCCTAACATCCATCTCTCACCACAGGAAAATAGATGCTTGATCAGGTACTGCAGGCAGGAATGATTTTCTGGTAGGCAGTGCAGAAGTTAAGGTTGTGAGCTGTAGATACTGTAGTACAGGGTTTGCTTCCCTCAGCCCTCATTGGCATACTATGAAAATATGAGCCAGTCATTTAACCAGACAGTGCCCCTGGTTAACAAGTGGCTTGTAAAGAATGGGGCATATTCTCACCTGGCCTGGAATGCTTAATACTTGAACCTGCTAGGACAAATGAGTCAATTAGGTAAAGGTACTGGAACCATCATTTAGGGCTGGCAGAAGATCCAAAGAGAAGGGGACAGCCTATTAAATTTGTCTATGGCAAGTGCAATTACAAACACAAAGTAAAACAAATTATCAGAATAAAATAAAGTAACATGTGAGTAAAATAAAACATACAAATGAGAAACAGAGTGAGACTGCATTGTAACAAAAATGAATATGACAAATGACCCCTATGAGAATAAATTGTAGCAGCTACGAAGACAAGAGAAAGAACCATGAGGTGCAAAGAAAATAGAACTCATGCCACTGCACTGAAACCCACTGCATCAAAGCTCTCAGTAATTAAACAATACTATAGAAACTATACAATTCAATGGTGTAGCCAGGCATACTCTTTGCACTGTATGGGGTACATTTTTTTTCTGAGCATCAGAAACACTGGGGCATTATCAAGCCATTTTATGTTTATAACCATTTGAATTAATGCCTCTAATAACAGAGAAGATTGCAAAATAAAAACAATATCGGTAATAGTTTTTGACTGAGCAATTGAAAATGTTACAGACACTAAGTGCTGAGTGGGGATGGGGGGACAACAGCTTGAGAGATGTGCCCAATTTTTAAATGCCAGGTGAGCTGTGGGAGTAGCAGTAAAAGCCAGTGTGCACAGAATGGAATTCACTGACTACACCTCTGTTACAACTGAATGGCAAAGTACAGTTTAAATAAAAAACAGTAGGATAACACTGAAATATAGTACTTTTTTGCTGGAAGATTATCAAGTTATCACTGGTAATTCTGTCCCATTCCTTACTTAAAAATATCAACTCCTAGGTCATACAACCATGCAAAATGGATAAAGGTTGCAATGGTCAAAATGTTGTCTTGCTGCTTATTATAAAGTTACAATCAATAATACAGTCAGATGAAACTGCAACTGCAAATAAACAAATTATACTATCACAAAGGAAGCAAACTAAATGACAGTTTCTAAAGAAATAATTTAACATAAGCAAGTCATTGAACATGTCATTTGATATGACACTGCAACCAAGGTGTCTATCAAACTATATTCCATGAAACTACAATGTCTTCATACAATATGAAGCAACTGAAATTTAAAAATTGAACGTCAGATGTGGCTATGACTGAAAACACTGTCCTGCTTGTAATCATTGTTGTAAAATCTGTGCTCCAAGAAACCATATTCAACAACATGCAAAAGAAAGACAATTGTGATCAAAAGAATGTACATGTTACTGAAAAGAAATATGAAAGTGATTTACTATTTGATACTACTTAAAAACATCTGGTATTGCTACATATATATATATATATATATATATATATATATATATATATATATATATATATATATATATATATATATATACCTGCTTAAAGTTGCATTCTAGTGCCTTTCTTTTTTTTTTTTTTCAAAATCTCTTTATTTCAATTTTCTTTTTTCAAATAATAACAACAATATGGTAACTCAAAAACACAAATAAACAATACAAATACCTATCGAAAGAAAACAGACAACAATCTCGTTCCGAGAAAATTATACATATATATATATATATATATATATATATATATATATATATATATATATATATATATATATACAATATATACACAAGAAGTCACTACATCGTCAAGTAAAGTATGGGAATTGTTATGTTCATTTGGTCTCATAAGAGATAGTTAGAATGTGGATAGTCTATATATAAAGTAAAAATAGAAATGTAACCATTTATTTGTATGTTTAGGGAAAATATCTAGTTACACATATACTAAGAAAAGGGAGAAGATGCAAGAAAGACTGTTTATACTGCATTCATTTCTTATTTAAAGTTTAGCTTTTCATGACAATTTGTAGGCAAATTTTATTTGTCAAGAACTATATCTAGCAGGTAACCCCAATATTTTTGGTAATAGCGTTTGTTTTTGAATAAATTAATTTGTGAGATGAGATATATTTGATAGCAAGATTGCTAATTTTTTCCCATGTAATTGGTGACATGACATTCCAATTCTTTGTAATAAAGAATTTAATAAGGGCACACATCATAATAAAGACATGTTTTAATATTTTTGGGAGTTGATTGATATTAATATACAATATAGCTGTCTCCCAAGTAAAGGTTGATTTTTCATATCCCATCTTCTCTAATCTTACTCTCAAGGAACACCATAAGTTGTGTATCTTAGTACAGTTCCACATGACATGTAAAATATCAGCTGTTTGATCCGGACAATGGGGACATATAGGCGAAAAGTTAGGATTGAATTTATTTAATTTAGATAAGGCATAATATAGATTTTTATTTATCATAATTTGTGTATGTAACAGCTTCTTGAAAGGAATGAATTTGATTGTATTTTCAATGGCTAGTTTCTTAACATTCTAGTGCCTTTCTATTTACCTTTCTACTGTTTATCCTGTTCTTTGAGTCTGCCCCATCCCCCACTGAGACACTAAGTACAAGTTTCTCAAATTCTAACCATAGGACTAGAACTCTAGTTTGAATTCTTTCTCCAACCCTCCCATACCTGCCTCCCTTCTCTTCTTGTGATTTTAAAAGTCTGCATCCCTGGCTTCTGCCCCTTATAGTAATCTGACTTCCAAAGTTCTTCCCTCTCGTCTCTCACTGCTATTGTCAGTTGTGTAACCAATAACCAATTTAAATACTTTCCCACCCATTGTTTTCCTTATATCCATAATACTAAGTGGCCACCCAGCAAACCAGTATTGTACTTGGGTAAACTTCCTTTACAAAATAACTCCTGCTCATTTTCCCCGAGCTCCCATCTGCTTGGTTCGCTCTTCACACTTTGAGGGGGTCCTTACTTAATTTTTCTCCATCTTGGTAGATAACAGATTTATTTTATTGCTTTGCACTTCAGTTAACTGTTTAGAGTGCTACTGTTTTATTTTTGCTTTATTTGTTGATTTTGCATTTAAATCATTCTAAAGTACCTTAATACCTGAAATTGCCTTGTCATGTTAGTTTGTTTAAATTGTTTTATTGTAGCATTACAGACTCAAGCAATCTTATCTGGCGTTATTGAACCAAAAGGTTAGCAGGTACAGGCACAAATGCCCAGAAAGTAAATTTCATCGATAAAATGTCCCTCAGAACTGAAACTTGTAGCTTATTGTGACTAAAACAATGCCATTGAGCAGAGACCAGCTTAGAGCAGTTTGCACATTAAACCACACTACTATTAAATCTTAGCACAATCTAACCTAGTCTAGTGCCAAACCCCAGAGATCACCCAAGAGACTTCTATATAACCCAGTCCACAACCTAAAGTAGCCCACCCTCATGCAGGTCCAGACAACATCAATATGCAATTTCCAAATGTCTCCATAGCCATCTTGGTAGATAATAGCATCATAAGACAATGTAGCAATTGTCTCATGTTCACAGACAGTCAATTAATCCTTAAAGAAACAAGCACAGTTTGCGAGAGGTGCACATACACAGTTTTACTGGAGGCAAAAATCTCGCATACAAACAAGGTTGTCAAGAACACACACATTACATCCACCACACACACAGTGTCCACCACACACGTAGGCCAACTTATGCAGAGGCATTAAAACTCATATGCCTATGAGCAGCAATGTCTATCCTTGACAATCTCTAAAGCACTCACAAAAAGCAACACCAAACACCACACATACACCTACACCCAGTTATGCCCTAACATCAAAACCCATATGGCAATCAAACACATTACCCAGCACTCTTGTCATAGAGGACTCCATTGCACTCCACACAGATGCCCCACTAACCAGACTGAAAAAGGAGAAGATAATGGTTAGCTGCATATCTGGGCCATGATCCAACAAGCTATACATGCACTGAACTCACTGCACCACTGGTACTGCTATGATTTTATCATAATCCATGTTTGCATTAATGACCTGAACTGTACTTTCCATTACAATATAAAGTAAGACATTGTTGAGCTCTCTCAATATGTACTTCAGATATGTATATGCCATGCACTGAACAGCATTTTACCTTTACCAGTAATGTTTCCAGAGTACAAATGAAAGATGATCAACTTCAATAATTGGCTTAGTTTCTGGTGTCATTCTAGGGGTATTCAATATTTGTCATCATAGGAGGACATGCTTAGCAAACCAGATTGCTTTGCTCTCTTCTTGGCTTCCAAATATTGGCCAAACCTTTATCCATCCTCTAAAAGCCTTTTTAGGTAATGCCAAATTGACAAACCTGACAATATGGCAAATAAAACCCTATGAAATCTGCCTGCCTTGGACACCTCTGACTACAAGACCTTGGATTGCATCCAAAACCATCTGTGGACCTACAAAGCTGATATAAGTATTTTTTTTTTGCAATTGCTCTAACTAAATCAGTGCTACTTAAAAGTTCTGTACGGCATTTATTGATTATGTTGAATTTATCACTGTTTTTCAAATGCAATGCAATGCATTTGTTATTGTACTGCTCTTATATCATTTAACAGTATACTGATATTTCCTAACTTCCTCTGAAACTGCAAAAGCTGTTCTGAGTTTGCCAAAGATCTCCTGAACTTGCCAAAATATTTCTAAGTTTTGCAAAGACTTTCTGTGTTTGTATAGGTTGCCGTATGTTTGTGCAAATCTTTCTGTATTTAGGAATATATATCAGGGTTTCTGGACTTATTTCCAAGGGTTCCTGATACTGTTGTAAAGCATTTTTACTACACTTGAGATCAAAATCAGTTTGTTTTATGGGTTTTATTCTGCACTCTGGTGGGATCAGATGGCTGATTAAACCTATCAAACTTTGGAACTGCTGATGGAAGGTTTATTGTATGTTTATCTAATTGGCTTGAGGGCTTAACTGTATAAAAGTATTTCATCCTGCTGGTATAAAAGCCTAACATTTTTGTGAAACTGTGCTCATTTATTCAGTGCTTCCTTGCCTCATGTTCACTGACAACCATTTAATTTTAGAATAGACAAACAGTGTGTGACAGCTGTAGATACACAATGCCATTGGAGGCAAAGCTCTCACATACACATACAAAAAATGCAAACCAGGTTGTCAGCGTTACAACCAAATCACTCACTTCACATAGACCCACATATGCAGAGGTACTCACATGTAATCTACCCAAACCTCCTAAAGACCTCCTAAAAGCATCTCTCAGCAGACCTGTACACACACAAAAAGACAGCACCTCACACAGCGCATAACTCTGAAAATCACAGTAGACTTGCATCCAAGTCCATAAGGCAACACATCACAGAAACAACATTCTGGTTATTGGAGATTCCACTCTAAGCCATACTGATGTCCCCCTTACCAGGCTAAACAAGGAGAAGGTCACAGTGAGCTGTCTGTCTGAAGTCAGCATCCACCAGATCATGCATGCACTTAGGTCTATAAACCACTAGTTCTGGTATGACACAGCCATAGTCCATGTGGCTGTAAACAACCTAAGATGTACCTCACTGCAGTATAAGTAGAGAGACATGATGAAGCTCTCTGAATACGTGTCCCAGGTGAGTATGAATCTAGCCTTGACTCACATCCTACCTTCAACAATGATGATGCCACAGTACCAGCAAAAAATGATTGATTTCAACAATTGGCTTAGTTTCTGGTGTTACAACATCTGTCAGCCTGGAGAGACATGACTGACAAACCATGATACTTTTCCAGTGAATATTTGCACTTGTCACCACTTGGCTTCCCAGATACTGGCAAAAACTTTATCTATCCCCATAATGCCTTTTTTAGGCTGTGCCAAGCTGTCAAACCCTCCAACATGACAAAAGTCATTCATGACTACCTAAAGGTACAGCTGCTCAGTGCTAGGAGTTTAAATACTGTACTCCTCACCCTGGAGAATGCAGACATGAGCAGTCACGAAACATGGCTCTAAACCATGGGAAGCACTATGGCTATCAAAGGCTACATTGCCTTTCATACATTTCAATCCTCCTCAGCTCAGGATAACACAAAAGGAGGAGATGCCTCAGTGTTCATAAAGAGCAAATACACTGCTAGACTGGTCCAACAACATGACTCACTTGAGCTGCTCCATGCCCAACTAACCATAGGTGTGACCCCCTATAATATCTTCCTTAGCTACACATCCCCTAAAATGAGTCTGGAAAACCACACCTCCTACTGGAATCTCTTAATATTCAGCCTAACACCATATTTATGGGTGACTTTAACTTCTCTTCCATAAACTGGGAGTCTTATATGACCCATAATTTACTTGCTCAGAGGTTTTTTTACTTCATCAGTGCAAACACCAAGGAACACTTAATTAGCTCCCAACTAGAGATACAAATATTCTTAATCTGGTACTTGTGAACATGAGGAGATGCTGCTCCCTCCTGTGTATTAACTCCTCCCTGGTAGGAGCTGACTATAAAATGATCTCCTTTAATAATAAAATTAACCTAGAACCCACATCAAACTCCAAACCTTTTAAGAACCTTACTAAGGCCCAGTGCCTTAAATTAAGTTACAGCTTACTAAACATACAAGCCCCTCTTACCTTGGATGACACTAAAACCTACTTTGAGCTGTACATATAAGCACTGTACAACTGCATCAATAGCTGCATAGAGGAGGCAGTACCTGTCCGAGTGAAACCTATGATTACTGGCAAAAATAAACCACCCTGGTGGACCCCTAGTATAAATAGGCTATTCAACAAAAGGAAAAAAATCTTTTCCAAATCCAAGAAGGAACAGACAAAACAGTGCAAAAAGACACTCACCAGTCTAAACAAACAAACAGAGATCTGGTCAAATCTGGCAAAGCAGACTATGAGGCAAATATAGCCTCCCAGGAGAAAGATAACCATAAGGCTTTTTTTTTTTTTAATTATGTTCATAACTTCAGGGGAAATGCTTAGCAATGTGTCAATTTAATCATGAATGGCAGCACTTACACCCAGCCTAAAACTATAGCAAACCTGCTGGCTGAAAAGTTTAGTTCAAACTTCTCTCCCCATGACCTCCTGCCACACCCAAAGAAATACCCACAACCATCCTCTTGCAAGTCATTACGGGGGACAGGTGCTTACTGCACTCACTAAAGCAAAAAACAACGCCTCCATGGGTCCTGACAAAATTTCAAGATGCTTCTTAAATAACTTAAAACAGAATTTTTCAGGGCCACTAGAAACTCTCTTTAACCACAGTCTCTCGATGAGCTTTATCCCAGATGAATGAAGGACTGCAACAGTTGCCCCTCTGTGCAAGGAGGACCCATCAACTGACCCAGGGAATTACAGACCCATAAACGTGAACAGTTTTATTTGCATGGCCATGGAGAAATTATCATGGAGCAGGTCAATAACATAGAAAATCAGCAACTACTGGACCAGACACAATTTGGCTTTGTCAGAAGGAGGTCTTGCCTGCTCAATCTGGTAGACTTCTTTGAGAAAGTCGGAAGAGCCACGGATGGTAGTAAAATGGCACACACCACTTATCTACACCTGGCCAAAGCTTTTGACAAAATCCCCCACTCAGGGATCATAGATAAGCTTACTGAGTTAGACATAAATCCCTACGTCATCAACTGGATAGCAAAATGGCGCTCTGCAATGCACATGTTGTCCAGATAGGTGAGGGCTCAGTGTTGGGACCCCTCCTGTTTGGTATATATTTATTTGAAGTGAAGGCCAATGTTTAGGATCTCTGGTTCACCAACTTTGCTGATGACTGTAAGCTGGGAACAATCACTGAATCCTCAAATGATGTTGATATCCTACAAACATGTCTAAAAAAATGACAAAACCATTATGTGAGATTAAATACATAATCATGCCCTTCAGTAAATCAGATCTCCTTGCAAATTGTAATATTGATAGCACATTCCTAGCAGTAAATCCAGTGGTGAAGGACCTAGAAACACAGATAGATAGTGACCTGAGCCTTGACCACCAGATAGCTACAGTAGTGAAAAACCATTCTGTGTGGCTCAACTTATAAATAAAGGACTGGCATCAAGATCAAAAGATGTCATAGTGCCATTGTACTTGTCCATTATCAGGCCCATAACTGAGCATAATGCTTCCTTCTGCATGTATCTAACCAGGCACTTAAACCAAATGGAGTAGCCCCAGAGGTTTCTCATTAAAAAAATACAAATCATAAGACATATTTTATGCATTCCAACAAAAAGCCCTATCTTTTTCCTCCATCTCATATTGTTTATTGAGAGGTGACCTATGCCTGGCCTACAAGGCATTCTCTGATCCAGCCTTGATGAAAATGTTACATATTCGCAAAAAAATTCTATGAGGGTTACACATTCCATGGACCTGAACCTTATTTGTGACTCTAACAGATCTTGCTGGAGAGAAACAGATTCATGTTCCCAAAGGCTACCTAGTCTATGGAATAAACTTCCTACCTTCGTAAAACAAAGTCTGCCCCTCACTTTCTTCAAAAAGAATTTGGATAAATCAAGGGGAACCATAAATTCACTATTGGGGTACTGCCCATCTCCCTTATGGACAAAGGCAGTCTGCAAAATGACACAGGGTTACAACACGCAAAGACCCACTACCCTGATGCTACCCCATCTCATATCTGGGGAATTAGAATATAATATTGCCATATCCTGGGTATTATTGGCCAGGTTTGTAAAGGTTCTTGTGCCACAACCCTAATAATCAAAAATGAAACTATGAAAGGTATTACTGCTCAATGCTAGGCTACACAAAGAAAACTCCAGAACCTACAGGCTCACCTCACCCTGGAGAATATATACATCTGTACCATTACATTAAATCCACAGAAAGTTATCCAGCAGTGCAAATCTTCAGTGCTTCCAACTCATTTAAACCATAAGCTGCACAGACAGGAGCTAAAGGTAGAGGAGTCTCAATCTACATTGGCAATAAGAATAACTCTAGGTTGTTTAGACAGGATGATGGCCTGGAATTTATCTACCAAGAAATTGTCATAGACAAAGTCCCAAATCCTAGCAAGCTATAGGCCACCCTTGACTATCATAGATCATACCTCCACTTACTGGAGACACTCACCATTAAACCAAATACCTTACCCATGGGTGACTTTAACTATCTATCTATAGACTGGGAAACAGACAGTGTCTCATACTTGCAGGCACAATGGTTCCTGGACTTTAATAATACAAATACCCTTGACCAGATAGTGCGTACCCCCACCAGGGGTTCAAACACACTGGACCTGCTACTCATTAATATGGGAGAGTGCTGCACCACCCAGTGTCACATTCTCACTGGTGAGGTCAGACCCCTAAGTTGTCTCCTTCAAAATTAAAGTCATATCAGTAACACCAGCAAACCCTGTAATAGTTAGGAATTTTTCTAAAACAAACTATATCTTATCAAATGATAGTCTGTCAAAATTCTATGCCTCTCCCAACCCCAGGTTCACAACCTATGAGGAATTTTTTCACAGAGGCCCTGAACAACCATGAGAATGACTCTGTAAAGGCTGCTGTATCTACTACAAATAAGCCCTAAACAAGCTGTAATAACAAACCACAATAGTGGAACCCTAACCTTAATAGTGTATATAACAAAAGGAAAAAAATCATAACTAAAATCAGAAAGGGCAACTCCCATAAAGACAGCACCTCTCTAATTAAACTAAACAGGAAATTAAGAGGACTAATTAAGACCAATAAGGCCAATTACAAGGTCAACATAACTTCATAGGTAATTACACCCACAAGGCCTTCTACAGCTATGTCTAAAACCTCAAAAGCAGTGCCATCAATGAACCAACTTTGTGGTCGATGACACCATCTTCAATGAGCACAGTGATATAGCAACCTTGCTGGCTGACAAATTCAACTCAAACTTCACCATCCATTCCCCAGCCTCCCTCCCCCCATGAATTACTTACCAGCATAGCCCCAACTATTAACAAACAGCAGGTCCTTGTAGTGGTCAGTAAGGCCAAAAATTACAGCCTCAGTGGGCCCTGACTGTATCGCAAGATACCTACTAAATAGCTTGAAATGTGACCTTTTGGGACCACTCGAGTCTCTTTTCAACTGTAGCCTCTAAACAAGCTTTGTACCATGAGAATGAAGGACCACAATGGTTCCCCCACTTTACAAGTGTGGGACATCAGCAAACCTTGGAAACTACAGACCTATTAGTCTGACTAGTCTAATATGCAAAGCCATTAAATGAATTATCATGGAAATCATCCACAAAGAGGTAGGCAACCTTTAGACACTGGACCCAATTCAATTTGACTTTATCAAGAGAAGGTCATGCCTGCTAAACCTGGTGGACTTCTATGAGAAGACCATCAAGACAATGGACTAGGGGAAAATGGTACATACTGGCTACCTTGACCTGGCCAAGGTGTTCATTATAATTCCTCAATCAGGTATTGTACACAAACTCACTGAAATGGGTATAAGCCCCTATATAACTTGCTGGATTAAAAGCTGGTTCACAGACAGGACCCTGGAATTCAGGACTGGTGAGACCACCTTCATTAAGAGATTGGTCACCAGCAGGGTACCTCAAGGCTTCATTCTGGGACTGCTCCTATTTGGTATCTACTTTTTGGATGGAAAGTCTAATGTCAAGGGCCTTTACCTAACCAAGTTCACAGATGACTGCAGATTGGGAGCTATCACAAATTCCCTCCATGACACAAACATCTTACAACAGGGTCTAATACAAACAAATAACTGGTGTCAAAGTCACAGATTAAAACTCAATGCCAAGAAATACATTATTGTGCTTTTTGGGAAAATTGCCAACCAGGCTAATTACTCCATCAAGGAGGCACTCCTAAGAGTTGACCCAGCACTCAGGGATCTGAGAACATATGTACACAGTAATCTGTTCTTTGACCAACATGTGGCTAAGGCTAAGATAGTAAGAAAATCATTGTATATCACTTAACTTATAAACTAGTGAATGGTATCCAGGTCCAAGGAAGTTATAGTGCCACTTTATTCAGCCCTTATCAGACCCATCATTGAGTATAATGTTACCTCTGGCATGTACCTGACCAGACATATGCAACATATGGAATGACCACTAAGTTTCCTTACCAGAAGAATCTTGGGTATATACACATTGTCCTACATGGATCACCTTAAACCCTGTTTCTATACTCAGTCTCCTACAGGTTACTGAGATGTGATCTATGCTTAGCATATGAGGCATCCTGAGATCCATCTCAGATGGACCTTCTGCACATCCACAAAATGATAGCATTAGAGCCACTAGATCCAAGGATTTTAGTTTTGTTTGTGACATAAATAAGACATGTTGGTAAGACAGATATGTGTCTCAGAGAATCCTCATGCTGTGTAATAGACTCCCCATCCATGTGAAGCAGAGTCCATCCCTAACCCTATTTAAGCATAAACATTAGATGAGAAATCAGAAAGTCAACTTAGGTCTGGCACCCATGTCTCTCATAGACAGAGGCAGACAGTAATGCCCAAACTAACATATCCCTACATAACCTCTAAATACTTCCTAACAAACATACTCTAATACCCATAATGCATAGGGACACATTTGGTTTTTACTGCATGGCTAGGCTTATAAAGGCCCGAGTCTTCATTAGCCTAGTATATACCTATGATCCTATGAACCTACAAACCTAAAAATGTGTCAAAAATATAGAAACTAGAGTCCAAATCAGATGTTTTACAATAAATGTTAATTGTTAATTAAATGTTATATTTAGAGTAGGAACAGGCACAGAAGGCAGTCGTTTGTCTAGAGAAACTTTTGATCTAATAGAGCTGAAACAAAAACTATATGCATATTGCTAACATATTCATGACAGAAGTAACTTCATAGGGTCAAAAAGGCTAACAGAAATGCTAACGTGCATAGAAAACTAAGATGTACTACATAATGCTTTAAAGTCTAGCACATAGAACAGCTAATTATGCAAACGTTTTGGGCAGTTGACTTCTGAGAGGCTAAGAATGGTAAAACACATTTTCAACATGAAAGCAAAGACTGAATATATACAGCAACACACACACACACACACACACACACACACACACACACACACACACACACACATAATTTAAATACTGTATTGAGCCATGGCAATGATATGTTTCACAACTATTCTGATTTATCTACAGGTTTAATAAGTTAGGCTATCATGTAAAAATAATCCCAGTAAAAGTGGCAGTGATATATGCCAGCAGATCTCAAAGGTAGAACTAAGTAGATATGGAAAAATGAGGTGCCATCAATAAGCAAAATGAGTGCATAGTGTATAAAGCAAGATGAGATTTGCATTTGTATTGATTCACAAACTCTGAATGGATTGACAGAAGGAGAACATTACCCACTGATTACAGCTGAGAAGGTGATCTTGATACTGCCAAATAATAAGTTTTCTCAGCCCTAGATGAAAGATGGGGGTGGTAACGTAAAGCTAGATGAAGAAAGCCGAAATGTGTGCACTTAATACTCTATTAGAAAGTTTCTTTAAGCTTCCATTTGGTATTGCCTCATCATCAGAAGTATTCCAAATGCCATTTCAGCAACAACTGGTAGATTGGTCGTTGCTAAAAACATAACTGATGTTCTACTACTGTGGTTCACATGCATGAAAGATGACAAGACACTAATTTATCTGTTGAATATATTAAGACAGCATAATTTCAAGTTAAATAAGAATAAATTAAAATAGGAGATAGAAGTCTAAAATGCATACATATATATTCTAGTATCAGAAGGACAGAATCCCGATAGAGATAAGTCTAAGGAATTGTGCAAATGCCAAAGACAGATATCAAGCAGGTACTGAAAAGGCTCTAGGAACAATGCAGTACCTTGTAAATTCTGCAATATGCTCATTACAGCCGAGTGACGTCTCCAAGCATTTCTGCAGTTAGACCCTACTGCTCCTCTAGGTGTCAAATATTGCCTGTTCATATTTGCATTAATAATTCCAAAACCATGTTACATAACAAGGTATCGGAAAATTTTATCTTGAAGCATACATGATAGCAAACACAATTGTATTGATATATGACCTCTGTCAATGGGTATTTTTTAAAAATGTAAGGTGATAACTTTTTAAATGCTGAAGCCACGCCCACTAGGAGTTAAAGATACACACTCAAAAGAGCTCTCCAACTGTTAAAGAAAGACAAAGCTTGAGAACAGAGCTATAAACAAGAAAATAGTTTGAAATTCTCTTGCAACAAGTCACAAATGCACCAATGTTAAAATGCTATGATGTAAATAAGCCTGTTAGACTTGAAGTAAATGCAAGTACAAATGGTATAGTTGTGAACCTACAAGAGAATAGGCCAATTACCTATGGTTAAAAATCACATACAAGTACCCAAAAGAGATGTTAAGATGAAAAGGTACTGCTAGCAATGCTGTGTCATTGTCTAACATTATAACATTATGTTTATAATGTTTTTTTTTTTTTTTGTAAAAAAAAGTTCAGGTAGAAAAATATTATAAACTCCATGCAAAGCATATTTAGGTAAGGCAACTTTAAACTGAAAAAAGATATTTTACAACATTATTTGGAGAAGCATGAAAAATCACAGTACTGGAGGATTCTGTCATTTTCATAGGGATTCACTGAGCATTTCTGCAGTTATCAATGACAGAAGATGAAACAGAAAGTACATCAAATCTGAGTTGACACTGATATAGAAATATATACCAGAAATAAGTTGCAGTAAGAGGCAACTATAAGCACAAATCTTCAGTAAGAAAATTTTTAGTTTTATTTATTTCAAGTATGAAATGAATTGTGGCCTGTGTTTATTTTTCAAAGCTGATAAAATACTTTTTTTCAATAAACTGAGAAGATAACTGCTTGAGAAAATTCATGAAGCACGCTAGGGAATAGTAAGATATAATGAAAGAGCAACAGATACACTACAGTGGCTATGAATGCTGACTCAGAACATGTATAGCAGAGTTGTGCCAAATACAGTTCATAGCACAACAGTCCAAAGGAAGAATGAGAACATACCCAATAACTTGTACTGAATCATGTGGATAAAGAGCTGTTTAGCTTAAAGAAGTATATTTTATGAATAAATTATTATTCACATTTCCATGAAATAATCAAACTGACAAAAACAATGACTGCAAGTTTTATAAGTGCATTAAAGCACATATTCATGAGACAGAGAATGACTGATGTTACTATAGTTAATGGTGATTCACAATGCACAAGTTAGGGATTCACAATATTTGCATATTAATGCTATTACAAACATATCATTTTAATCTATTATCTGATGGTATATGAACAGGTGAGAAGGATTATCTCTAAAAAAAATCTCATGAAAAAGACCAGCATCAAGAACTACCATTATTGAATTCTCTTAAGTTTTGGTAAGTAGGAGTACTCCTATGAGAAGACTCACTCCCAGATTCAGCAAGCCCTGTACGGTGTGCAGGAACAGTGCAGGAGCTCCAGGAGGCAATATGTCCACCGTGCAGTCCAGGAATAAGCTGCAGGGATGTGCACCAGTGCTCCTGCACTATTCCTGCATGGAGGCAGCTCCTGTATGCAAATTACCCCATTTGCAGGTGAAAAAACATGCAAATGAGGTGAATTTGCGATCCAAGAAGCTGGCAGCCAGCCGTGCAGGACTAGTGTAATTTGCAGAAATGTACTCGGTTAGTAACCAAGTATATTTCTGCAAACTACAAAATGGAGCCATGACAGCTCCAAATAAAGGTTGTATATAACATGTAAAGTATGTCAATGGCCAAATATATGGCCATTGGCATGGAAAACAGTTTAAAAAAAAATAATGACTTTTATTTTTTTAGCCGATCTTGGCTGTTTAAGTGTAGGGCAGTGGCACGCAAATGGGATCGGGCCAAATATAAAAAAAATAAAAATAAGCGTTCTAACCAAAATCACTATTTTGCCATTATACTCAATGGTAGGCAGAAGACAACATAGCCAGTGAATAGTGGTTGCTAAGGGGGGAGGCACAGTGTGGGACCTGTAACTAGGCATTAGTAGGCAATCCTATGCAAATGAGGTGAATGATACTGAATCCCAGATTTCCCCTCAATGCTAGTCAGCACCCAACAGTGTAAGTACAGGAATAGCTTGGTGCAAGCCCAGGAGTTAGCTGACATCATAGGAGGGGTGTCAGGCATACTGTAAGTGGGTTAGAGCCCTGTGGCTCGGGTTTGCCTTAGCTTAGCAGAGCTAAGCAAGCGGGTGTGTCTGAGGCTGCCTAGCACTCTTTACATTGCCTAAACATGTGTGTGTGCCATGCACAGGGTTTTAAAGAAAAAAAAAAAAGTAAATTAGGAAATAGCAGCTCTGTGCACATTTGAGCACTGTGTTTGTGCGGCACACCCCCGGGCCTAAACAGGAAGGCAATGGGAAAGGAAAACAATATTAGGAAGGTAATCAAGGAGAACTAGCATAGCTGGCAGGTGAAATGTATCAGAATCAGCCAATTACACAGGCAGCAGACCAGACTAGCCCAGAACACTACTATAAACTATGCAAACACCTTTCCCTCTGGCTTTTCCGACATACTCTACACCACCGGTGTATACAAGTGGGGAAATTTTAATAAACAAAAACAACAAAATGATAGGGGCTGTAGTAGCTATCAAACATCAACATGTGGAAGAGGCTGAGGGTGGTAAGGATGAGAATGCTGTCGACCAACCCACAGTGAGGAGATGGAGAAGAGTGTACAGACCCATAGTAACCTACCAGGGGCTACATGAGCTGGAGATAGTGGAGTACTATAGGGTTGACAGGGTCCTCCTACAGCAAATTGTTGAGCTGTGCTGGCCACACCTGACACACAGATCTAACAGACGGGAATCCATCCCAGTGGATGCCAAGGTATGTCTAGGCCTAAGAATACTAACCACAGATACCTTCCAAAGGCCAACTGGGGATATCATGGGGATCTCACAGGCATCAGCATCCAGAGTACTCCACCAGTTCCTGGATGCCATGTCAGCATATGCCGGTGAGCATGTATATTTCCCCAACACCCGTGAGGTGTTGGCCAGCAGTATACGTCTCTTCAACCAAATAGCAGAATACCCTGAAGTAGTGGGTGCTATAGACTGCACACACATATGCATCAAAGCATCACCCGGTGAGTGGGGTAGGGTTTACATCAACTGCAAGGGCTTCCCATCCATCAACTGCCAGGTCATGTGCGATGCCCATGGCATCATAATGAATGTGTGTGCTGGCTGCCCTGAAGGCTATCACGATTCCCACATCTGGCATCTGACACAGCTGAACAGAATTTTGCCAATGGGGACATCCCTTATGGTCACCTAGTGGGGGATGCTGGTTATGCACTGGAGCCATGGCTGATGACACGCATCAGACACACACACACACCCGAACAAGAACTCCTTAATGAGGCATACGCACAGACCAGAATTATAATAGAGCATGTGTTTGGGATGCTCAAGTCACAGTTCCAGTGCCTGGACACATCTGGTGGAGCCTTGCAGTACTCACCAGCTACATGTACTCAAATTGTCATCATATGTGTCATGCTACACAATATGATCCTGTGGAAACAGCTGCAGCAGGAACAGCATGGAGGCAGGGTCACACAGCCCCCCCCCCAACCACTGCCAAGGTCTGCACAGGAACAGAGTGACTCGAAGGAGGAACAACCTGAGTATGCTCCAGTAGGTAGAAGGAGGCGGTACCAGTATGCCCTGGGCTTGGCAAAGAGGCAAAGCATAGCACATAAACTGACACAGTAGGGACCCAGGGAATCACACCTTTCTCTGGCTCACACATACAGTAAAAGGGATGCTAAACATGACACTACCTGTGCTCAACCATGTATAGGGACTGTACTATGTGCATCCGACATAGGGAGCCCTCCAGCACCATCCTCGGTACTGGCACACCCACAAGGTAAGTTACTCTTCTTACCAATTGCTGAATGGAGTAGTATGTGTTGTTACTTGTATCTATGGTATGGATGTGAGCATGCAAGGGAATTGGGTGGCTGAATGGGATGCAAGCATATCATAGACACCTATAGTGGCAGCATGAGATCTGTAACAAATACTGGTGTCACCATAGTAGCCAATATTACACATGGTGACAAAACCCACTGCAGGACATGTGCTGGGATACATGTGTGTCCATATGACACACACATGCCAGTCAGGGTGGCTCACATACCCAACAACAGTCTCAGCCAGCAGGACAGGTGCAGACAAACACAAACAAAGGCTGTGCTAAGGCCTCTGCATGATGGCTATGGGTAACCCCCCTCCCACCAGGCCTACACAGACAGACTACATCAGGTCAGGCATTGGGATGTTAGCTCTGAAGGGTAAGAAGTCAGAAACTGATATGTAGGTCAATCAAACCTAAGACCTGTAGTACACTGATATGCCTCTAGTCAGCATGATAGGTTAGAATACAGAATGAAATGGAGTACCTGACATACTAGTACAGTCATAGAAAATGTGTACAAGTGTCAGGTGTACCCCCCCAATCCTATGTAGAAATGTAGAAACAGTCAGGTGTGCCCCCCAATCCTATGTAGACATGTAGAAACAGTCAGATGTGCCCCCCAATCCAATGTAGATATGTTGTAACAGTCAGGTGTACCCCCCAATCCTATGAAGAAATGTAGAAACAGTCAGGTGTGCCCCCCCAATCCTATGTAGAAATGTAGAAACAGTCAGGTGTGCCTCCCAATCCTACGTAGACATGTAGAAACAGTCAGGTGTGCCCCCCAATCCTATGTAGAAATGTAGAAACAGTGAGGTGTGCCCCCCATCCTATGTAGAAACAGTCAGGTGTGCCCCCCAATCCTATGTAGTAATGTAGAAACAGTTAGGTGTGCCCCCCAATCCTATGTAGAAATGTAGAAACAGTCAGGTGTGCCCACCAATCCTATGTAGAACTTTAGAAACAGTTAGGTGTGCCCCCCCCAATCCTATGTAGAAATGTAGAAACAGTCAGGTGTGCCTCCCAATCTTACGTAGACATGTAGAAACAGTCAGGTGTGCCCCCCCAATCCTATGTAGAAATGTAGAAACAGTCAGGTGTGCCCCCCCAATCCTATGTAGAAATGTAGAAACAGTCAGGTGTGCCTCCCAATCCTACGTAGACATGTAGAAACAGTTAGGTGTGCCCCCCAATCCTATGTAGACATGTAGAAACAGTCAGATGTGCCCCCCAATCCAATGTAGACACGTTGTAACAGTCAGGTGTACCCCCAATCCTATGTAGAAATGTAGAAACAGTCAGGTGTGCCCCCCCCAATCCTGTGTAGAAATGTAGAAACAGTCAGGTGTGCCTCCCAATCCTATGTAGAAATGTAGAAACAGTCAGATGTGCCCCCTAATCCTATGTAGAAACAGTCAGGTGTGCCCCCCAATCCTATGTAGTAACATAGAAACAGTCAGATGTGCCCCCCTAATCCTATGTAGAAATGTAGAAACAGTCAGGTGTGCCCCCCAATCCTATGTAGAACTTTAGAAACAGTTAGATGTGCCCCCCAATCATATGTAGAACTGTGGAAACAGTTAGGTGTGCCCTCGATCCTGTGTAGAAATGTAGTAACAGTCTGGTGTGCCCCAACCAATCCAATGTAGACACGTAGTAACAGTCAGGTGTGCCCCCCAATCCTATGTATAAATGTAGTAACAGTCAGGTGTGCCCCCCAATCCTATGTAGAAATGTAGTGAAAGTCTGGTGTGCTCCCCCCCAATCCAATGTAGAAATGTAGTAACATGTATGTATAGGTATAATACCAGTGAAGCACAGATTACCTGAGGTGGCCAAGGTAGCAGGATAGATTGTAGCATTTGTACAACATGCAGGTATGCGTGTGTTAGGTTGGTGTGTGTTTCATATTGTGTGAGAGTGATCAGTATGTATGCATGGTGAGGTTTGACCTGGTGGCCATAGCCCACTACTGCCGATGACAGGGCCAAGTCCTCACAATCGCAGTGCCAAACACAATGCTCCCCAGTATAACACATTCTAGCAGTAAGCCATTGTAAATGTATGGAGGCAATATGTGTCATCATCTGAAAGATGGACATGGCATGACTGTTGGGCCAGATATACAAGCAGTACACAGCATCACTACCAAATGGCCTACAGTCCTCTGCCAAAGGCCTGTATCTCACCCATACGGCCAATGTATGTTATGTCATGGACTCCCAAATAACAACATAACACAGTCCACAGAACCACAGCTTTAACAATTGGCTCAAGTACTGGTGTCATTCTAAGGGGATCCAATGTCTGTCTGCCTGGGATGATATGTTGGACAAGCCACGCTGCTTCGCAAGGGATGGCTTACACCTGTCACCACTGGGCTTCCCGATATTGGCTAAGGCTCTTGCCACCCCCATAGTGCCTTTTTTAGGCAAGGCTCAAAAGACAAACCCACCTCCTTAGAAAACAAAAATGGAAAAAAACTAAGGGTAATGCTGCTCAATGCCAGAAGTCTAAATCTCAAGATGCAGGCACTTGATGCACTCCTCAGCATGGAGAGCATCGACGTCTGTGCAGTAACTGAAACCTGGTTCAAGGCTCCTGAGAGTACCCCAGCACTACCAGGCTATACCTCATATCATGCTTTTCGGCCCCAAAACCTGGGCTGAATCACAAAGGGAGGGGGAGTGTCCATATTCATAAAGGACACCCACACCTCCAGGTTAGTAGCAACACATGAAGCATCAGAGACCATACAGGTGCAACTAACCATAGGAAAAACTGCTATACAACTGGTAGCATGTTACAGACCACCCTCCCAATCTCAAGAACCCCACTCAGCCTTCCTGAAGACATTGGAGGATATGAATGTATCACAAAATACCATCATACTGGGAGACTTCAACTACCCAAACATAGATTGGGTACATTATTCTAGCCCTAATATCCTAGCGCAAAGGTTCCTGGAATTCATAAATTCAAATGCACTGGAACAACTAGTCACCTCTCCCACTAGGGGAGATAATATACTAGACCTGATCATCACAAACATGGGGACAAAATGCTCCACACCGGAAGTATACCCCTCACTAGTGAGATCTGACCACAAACTAATCACCCTGGATATACATATCCCACCTCCACCCCCAGCACAAAAGACCGCAGTGACAAACTTCCCAAAAGCAGACTTCACTCTTCTTAAGACTGAGATGGTATCCTTTAAGCCCACTGTGCCAGTGGATACCACATCCCACAATGCTGAATCCTTCACAAATGCTTTCTATGGACATCTCCAAGAATGCATGGACCATGCAATCCCAAACAAATCCAAGTCCCTCTCCACCAAATGTAAGCATCCTGTCTGGTGGACCTCAGCCATAAACAAATTGTATAACAAAAGAAGGAAGCTACTGCACGTCAGAGCAAAATCCCATGAAGGGAAGACATCTCTGATCAACATTAGCAGAAAACTACGTTCTCTCATAAAAACATCCAAGGCAAACTTTGAGAGAAAAATCGCTAAGGACACTAAAGATAACCACAAAGCCTTCTTCAGCTATGTTAGAAACCTGGGCAGAAACCCTCAGATATGCTCAGAGTTGGTTCACAACAACAAAAATACACTGAACCCACAGATATTGCCAACATTCTGGCTGACAGGTTCAGTGCAAATTTCTCCTCCTTCACCCCAAAGAAGAAATACTTATCCCAGCTGAATGTAATCTCCTGTCATCTCAGATGTCCAAGTGAGAACCACCTAAACAAAGCAAAAACACAGCATCAATGGGACCTGACGGTATCCTGGGGTGTGTGTTACGTGAACTCCAAGAGGAGCTAAACCCACACATAAAAATGCTATTTAACCCTAGCCTTACTTTGGGATATGTACCTGAACACTGGCGTACAGCAACAGTGGTCCCACTTCACAAGGGGGGTGCCTCTACATACCCTGGAAACTACTTCCCCATAAGCTTAACTAGCCTGGTCTGCAAAGCTATGGAAAGAATCATTATGGAACTCATAAACAGAGACATAGGGGACCTACAGTCACTTGACCCCAACCAGTTCGGCTTTGTAAAGGGCAGATCCTGCCTTTTAAACCTGGTTGACTTTTTCGAAACAGTCACTAGAGCCATTGATGAGGGCAAAGCAGTCCATACAGCATACCTGGACTTGGCTAAGGCCTTTGACACAATACCCCACTCAGGCATCATAGATAAGCTAAACAGCTTAAAAGTAAACCCTTATGTCACTAGATGGGTTGCAAACTAACTGGCTAAAGGACAGAACCCATAAAGTTAAAATCACTGGAGCAATGTCAGACTCAAAGCCAGTCACAAGTGGTGTCCCACAGGGATCTGTCCTGGGACCCCTCTTGTTCGGCATTTATTTCTCAGATGTTAAAGCAAACATGGGAGGGCTGTGGCTGACAAAGTTCTGAATGACTGCAAACTAGGCACCATAGTCGATACACCAGCAGACACACACATCCTACAAAAAGGCCTCACTGAAACGGACAACTGGTGCCGTAGTCACGGCCTTAAACTAAATGCCATAAAATGTATAGTCATCCCTTTTGGAAAAAACAAAGTACCCACAAATTATCACATAGACAGCAACCCACTGACTATGGAAAAAGTAATCAGAGACATAGGGACCCAAGTAGACAGCGACCTCTCATTTGACACCCACGTTGCCAAAGTGGTTAGAAAAACATTCTGCCTTGCACACCTCATCATGAAGGGTTCACATCCAGATCCAAGGATGTCATTGTACCCCTATATTCCTCCCTCATCAGACCCATGATTGAGTACAATGCCCCATTTGGTATGTACCTCACCCGGCATTTGCAACAGCTGGAGAGACCACAAAAGTACCTCACCAAAAGGTTCAAGGGTCTCCAACATATGTCTTATTCTGCCAGACTAAAGAAACTTCAGCTCTATTCAGTAGCATACCGCCTGCTCAGAGGTGATCTCTGCCTGATGTACAAGGCCATGTCCAATCAGGATCTGATGGACATGCTCCACCTCAAAAAATCCAAATCCATCAGGACCACGAGAGCTAAAGACTTAAACCTCGGCACAAGTATGAATAGGACATGCTGGAGGGATAGATTCATAACCCAGAGGCTTCCCATTCTTTGGAACAGGATCCCAGTTCGTATTAGGCAGAGCCCCTCACTGACTCTCTTCAAGAGAAATCTTGATGAGTGGATGGGAGTTCGTAAGTTTACCCCAGGGGTCACATCTATGTCACTGCTAGACAAGGGCACAGTAAACTAATTCTATTATATGAGGGGACCTTCATTGTGTCACTACTAGACAGAGGCACAGTATTCTAGATTTATTCTGTACATTTTTGTACCATTTCATGGGGTGGCAAAAGACACATCATTATGGCTAGGCTTACAAATGCCCCAGGGCAGATAGCTTAGTACTAGACTATGAAACTATGAAACTATGAAAGTACCCCAGACAGACAGTGTATAACATGTAACCGTGAAATGGACACACCCTTGGAATTGTACGTACAGGTGTGCAGCACATTATCTGGGCTTGTAGTAGGGAATACAGATGTCATCTGGCCAAACACTCACAGATCACAAAGGGCATAGGAATGATGTATTAAGAAACATCTGATGTCCCTGCACAAGCCAGCATAAGTGGAATGCCCCATGCATATCTGTGAGTCAGATGCAAGTAGTGTCCACAGCACCCATACACCCAACTCACCCACTCTCCGGTCTTATCCCTGCTGTTGGGAATGGGTACAATATGACCCCCACCTGTGTATGGCAATAGCAAAAGAATGCAGCATGCAGTGGAGGTGTCCCATGCAGATGTGTCCCTAGCTGTATGCAGCACCCTGCCAGCATCCACACTACCTGATCAATACTGACAGAAAGTATTGGCATGAACACCTAGCACACCTACCCTCTCACCCCAGGGGAATATACTGCATGGCAGCTTGGTACTCTAGAACTGACAGAAGGAAACGGCCAGCTACAGTTGGCCTGCATCACTACCAAATGGCCTACAGTCCTCTGCCAAAGACCTGCATCTCACCCATACTGCCAATGTATGTTATGTCATAGCCTCCCAAATAACAACATAACACAGTCCACAGAACCCATATGCAAGGCAATGTGGACAAACCACAGTAACATGTCTACTATGTCCCACTACATGAACTGTGGACCAACACCAATACACTGCTGTGATGAGGTGATAACTATAGGGAAAGTATCAGAGAATGTTTGCATAATGTATTGAAGAGGATAGAATAATAGGGAGAGGAACATGGGCAGCATGGAATATCCGAAGTCCAAAACACAGCCGTGTGTACATACTATTTCATGGCTGCAAACACAAAAATAGGTTGCTACAAACCTGCCGGAAAACCATAATAGGGATAATGTCCTGACTTATGACCCCTGCCTCTCGGTAACCTGTGTGAATTTGTACAGCTGTGAGATATTGCCACACCAAGATAAGACCATACTTTCACGTCGATGGATGTACAAGTATGGGATCCTCTGCCACCACTGTACCAAGGTGCTGAACCAGTTATACAGACCCAGCAGCAAGTGTCTAAAGCTCCCCCTCCAGAATGGCATTAGTTTGCAGGAATATGTAGGCATTTGACCACAATACTGGACACAGCTGCATTCACTCTGTGCTCCCCAGGACATCACTGTGAGCAAAAATGTCTACCTGACAGTACTTGAGGACATAAAACATCACAGTGTATAACACTACACATGTCTGAATATCTCTGCTAATGCCAGGATCATGTAGCAGAAGCAGCACAGACATAATTACCTACAGTACCCACTATCCCTTGCCCAGTTTGACCCCATATTTCCAACTAATTTACAGATATCCTGCAGGAACAGTTTGTTAGCTGTAGGTGTAGAACACAAAAGTCTTCATTGAAGTACAATCTACCTAGAATGGATCCACACATTCAATACAGAAGGGCATACTGGGCCTGCTCCCACACTTAGAGAAAAGAAAGCAATGTCAGACAACAAAATACTGAAAGGTCATACTGGGCATGCTCACACACAAAGAAATGAAACCCATGTCTGGCAATAACAGTGGACCATACATATCTGACAGGTGCAGATGTTAGTGCATACACTTCTCAGTATGCACCAGTCATGCTTTGAACCCACATTGCTATACAGGGGTCCAGGGAAGTAAATAGTGTAGGAAGAAATAGCCAGGGAATTGTTATAGCTAGGCTTGTATAGGCCCTAGGGCCGATAGCCTAGTACCAACCTATGAACCTATGAATACACATTTATATCCAATGACAACACAGTATAATATGCCAAAAGTGTACATACATGGATGTGTGGAAGAGAGTGACAGTGTCAAAGAGACTTCCATCATAAGACCTGTCCCACCCAGCACACAACCAAATGGCTTCAACCACATGATGTGTAAATGTTACTCACTGTAGAAATTAGCCTTTGGAATCCCTCAGCATTATAGACTCTGTGGTGCTAGTGCTAACTGTGCAACATGATTGTGCAAGGCTGTAGTCATCTAGCAGTTGTATATATGCACCTGCAAAATATAAATCTGTGTGTGTCTGAGTGTGGTGTGTCTACCTCTAGATGAATGGGTTATGGCCCATGCACACACAGTACCCTCCCCATAGTCCTACTATGGCAATCCTGCTGATGTCAGTCACTGTGAAATACACCTTTGGGAAAAAAGTAGCCCAGCAATCTCTGTGGCATGTCCTATAACTGTGTGATGTTGTGGTGTGATAAACTAGTTAGGAAGGAGTTCTAATCCCTGATGTGGCAACTGTATGTGCGTGTGTGTGTGCTTGTCTGTGTAGGGAATCAATTCTTTTTAGGCTACTCACACTCACTACAATTCAAATGCCGTACTTTGGCAAGCCTGCAGATGTCATTCACTTTGAAATACACCTTTGGGGAAAGAATAGCCCAGTAATCTATGTGGTGCATCTTATAACTGCATAATATGGTAGTGTGATAAACTAGTTATGTAGGAGTTCTAATTCCAGATGTAGCGAGTGTGTGTGTAGGGATCAACGCTTTTTAGGCTAGTCACACTCACTACAATTCAAATGCTCTTCTGCCCTTCTTTTGTCAAGCCTGCTGATGTCATTCCCAGTGAAATACACCTTTGGAGAAAGAGTAGTCCAGTAATCTCTGTGGTGTGTTCTATAACTGTGCAATGCTGTAGTGTGATAAACTAATTAGGTAGGAGTTCTATTCCCAGACATGGCAAGTGTGGATGTTTGTGTTTGTTTGTCGGTGTAGGGAGCAATGCTTTTGAGGCCATACATAGTCAATACAACCTCCATTGCCATTCTTTGGCAAGCCTGCTGATGTCATTCCCAGTGAAATACACCTTTGGGGAAGGAGTAGTCCAGTAATCTCTGTGGTGTGTCCTATAACAGCATAATGGAGTCATGTGATATAGTAGTTGGTAGGGGTTCTATTCCCAAACATGGCAAGTATGGATGTTTGTCTGTGTAGGGAGCAGTGCTTTTGAGGCCATTCACAGTCAAAACAACCTCCATTGCCCTTCTTTGCCATTGCCCTTCTTTGACAAGCCTGGTGATATCATTCCCAGTGAAATACATCTTTGGGGAAAGAGTAGTCCAGTAATCTCCTTAGTGCATCCTATAAAAGTGTAATGCTGTAGTATGATATAGTAGTTCAGTAGGGGTTCCATTCCCAGCCATGGCAAGTGTGGATGTTTGTGTGTTTGCTTGTCTGTGTCCCGCAATGCTTTTGAGGCCATTCACAGTCAATATTACCTCCATTGCCCTTCTTTGGCAAGTCTGCTAATGTCATTGCCATTGAAATACACCTTTGGGGAAGGAATAGTGCAGTAATCTCCGTGGTGCATCCTATAAAAGCATAATGCAGTAGTGTGATATAGTAGTTTGGTAGGGGTTCTATTCCCAGACACGGCAAGTGTAGATGTGTGTGTGTGTCTGTTTGTCTGTGTAGGGAGCAATGCTTTTTAGGCCATTCCCAGTCAATACAACCTCCATTGCCCTTCTTTGGCAAGCCTGCTGATGTCATTCTCAGTGAAATACACCTTTGGGGGAAAAAGTAGTCCAGCAATTTCCATGGTGAGTCCTATAACTGCATAATGCTGTAGTTTAATAAACTAGTTAGGTAGGAGTTCTAATCCAAGGCATGGCAACTGAGTGCGTGTCTGTGTTTGTCATTAGTATCCTGTGTAGAGGTGGCTGTGAGTGTGCAACAACTGAACTCATTGTGGAGCAGGTTTTGCAAATTTCTTATATGGTGGGCCTATTATATGTCACAATGTACACCTTACAAGGATAACAGTTGCCAAATAGCCGAGAGGCTAGGGTGCCAATTCATACCCCTACATGTGACATCAAGGCTTGGCAAGCAAAGTAAGCAACCCTTCTATTACCCAGAGAACACTCCCAACCCATGTATCAGACACAAACACACTTGCCTAGGCAACAACCACTTTGTTGGTAGTACCATGCATATTACCCACAGATAGTAACCATGGTGTGATTGCAGTGGACTACAGAGGGCATGGCACCCTGTCCCATCACTACAATAGGCACATAATTGCAGACAGTGCGCCTTCACTATGTTCCCCACTGGATGCCTGCAACAACTGTGTTGCCATCAAATGTGACCCACAAAGGACATACCATGCCTTAAACACATGCACTGTATGGACAGATGCCTCTGACACCAGGGAATACCTGTATCATGCTATCAATGTAGGTGCAGGTCAACCTAGTGTCCATTATCAGTTCCCACCACATGAGGGCACATCTGATGATAACAATCTGTGTACACAACATGGGCCACACCCCAGGTACAGTTCCACATGTCACTGAACATGCATGTGGGACGTATGCACATCCCAGACACCGTCCATGTCATAGACTATAGAACACATACATGGCAAGCATTGCACAGCACTGGCCACACACAACAGTAACCCAGGTGACTGGATGGTGAATACAATACCAACCTGTGTGGGCCAATCCAGACACTACACCCCTGAGCCACACTGCAGACCATTGTCATGTGGCCTGATGCCAAGGTATACCCTTCACCTAGCCTTGTACAGACTTCTGGCACAATAAACGACTACACACCTGTGAAGCAATGTACCCATGCATGTCAGTACTGGCACCCTGTGTCTGTGTGTGTGAAGTATGATGCTTTTGACCACATTCACACTCACTAGAACTCCCATTGGCCTACTGAAGCATGCTGTCTGATGTCAGACACCTTCACATACCTTTGCCCATATATCATCTGGATACCCCCTGTGGTGCACGTGATACCTGTACATTACTGTATTGTGGCAAACTAGCTAGTTAGGAAGTCTATGCCTGACCCTGCCAACTGTGTCAATGTGTGTGAGTCCCTGAGAGAGTGTGGCTGTGTTGACGTTGACACCTGTTCATGTGGACAGGCACGTGTACTGCACCTACCTTATCGCTACTATAGCACTGTTGAAGATGTCACTCACCATCAGATATACCTTTGGACAACTCCCCAGCATGTAAGCTATGTGGCGCATGTAGTAACTGAATAGACATGTGATCACAATACATAGTCAGTCAGGGGTTTGAAACCCCATACTGGTAGGTGTATGACACAAACATGTTTATGTTTTACTCTCCCACCCCCTCCCTGACTTACTTTGTCTCTGTCTGCCTCTCTCACTCCCTCTCTGGAGGATGTACCCATGACCTACCAAATAGGTGGTAGTCTATTTAACACAGAAAGTGCAATAAGAGACCTTGAGACACAGGTGGACAATAGTCTCTCCTTTGATAATCACATTGCCACAGTAGTCAGTAAATCCTTCTACATGGCACACCACATCAAAAAAGGTTTCTCATCTAGGAAAAAAGAGGTCATTGTTCCCCCTCTACTCATCACTCCTTAGACCCATTATAGAGTACAATGCCCCTTTTGGTATGTACCTCACAAGACATACACAACAACTGAAAAGGCTGCAGAAATACCTCACAAAGAGGATTATTGGCCTCAAACAGATGCCCTATGCAGATTGTCTCAAAAAACTCCAGCTTTACTCCATCGCATATTGTCTACTCAGAGGCAATCTCTACCTAACATACAAAGCTATGTCAAACCCAGAGCTGTTGGACATGCTCCACTTAAAAGAAATCCCAATTCCTCTGACCTACATGCTTTAGGGGATCTAAACCTTGTCACTACAATAAACAGAACTTGCTGGAGGGATAGATTCCTGTCCCAAAGACTTCCCATATGCTGGAACAAACTACCTATCTATATCAAACAAAGCTCCTCATTAGCACTCTTCAAGAAAAATCTTGATGATTGGATGGGAAATAGGAAATTCACCCTGGGGATTTCCTCTGTGGCTCTTCTCGACAGGGGCACAAGAAAATAATTTTCTTGGGTGGTGAAAGCCAGCGTACCTTTTTGGCTAGGCTTATATAGGCCCTAGGGCCAATAGCCTAGTATCTACCTATGAACCTATGTACCTATGTGGAGAAGTACACCTGCTTTGCTTAGGCAGCAGCTTGTATTTTGTAAGTGATGCTCATGATCAGCTGATGGCATCTGCACGAATTGCAGTCCCCCTCTAGCTGATTGCATGTGGAACAGCTGTTGTAACATTCTCATAGCCAATTGCATGGAAACACACTCCAATATCTAGGAACATCATGTTGGTGTTGGACCTTTCCATTCACTGTAAGCAGGACCTCAGTTTGATGTTTGGCAAACAGCATCACAGATGGTATTGGGATTTACCTCTAACAACATACAGTGTGAAAACAGACCAACAGACAGGAGGGGGATGGACCAGACATGACTACAGAATGTAAGGGTTGCTGTTCTGCATTTGGAGTAATGTCGGTTTAACAGGGTGTGTGTGTGGTTATGGCTGGTCTACATGATTTAATACCTGTCATGACAATGTTTTGTGTTTGAGGAAACACCCATCTGTAGGGTTATCTGCAGACTGGGCAGTGTGTGGAGCCTTTTGTTTCTTGTGTTACTCACAGAACACCTATCTGAGAACTGCAGAAGCATAGTGTGAGGATTGCAGTCAGTACATGGTGACATTCATGAGAGTTACTGACTTCATTCCTCATAGGACATATGCCACAACAAACCCTGGTACAACAGTAAATGTATGAGGTTATCACAGCAACATGCCAATATTGGCCCAGTCTGCCACAAGTCTGTCAACCTTAGTTCATATGTCATGCAGTAAGAGGTGCATATGTTCTGTACACCACTATTAATTGACATCATACCTGATAACAAGCCAGTCAGATAGACTGCTAGACATGTTATGTATAGTAGGGGTTATTTCTGAGGACATAACCTGGGCATTCTGTGGTTGTGTGTACAGTACTGGGGTCTGTGTACATATGGTGATTGTCGAAAGTATGTGTATTGCGCATATATACCTTGGGCTGTGCTCAGACTGTGGTAGATGTCATTGTTCTTGGTCCTGTTCTATCTGATGTTACATGCTGCTCCAGTATATGGTACTCTATTGGCTCACATGTCTGTAGGGCCAGACACACACGTGTCCCATACCACAGACAGGCATCGGTCCACACTGTGTCATGACCCAGTGTATGTAGGGTTAGTGTGTGAGTGGCACATATGAGGATGGTGTTTATCAGACTGTCCATATAGTGCCATATTAAGCTTGCATACCATATGTGGCTGTGGCTGTGTTCACATTGGTTGTGGGTATGCACTTTCCCACAGGTGTCTGTTACTCTGTGCTGTGACATGCATATAGAACCTGTTATATTTGCAGGTACATGTGTATTCCCCCATACAAAATGTAGTCCAGTGTTGTGGCAGTCTGCCTGTAGTTTGCACAGTGCTTTGTGACATGCCTAGCAGCCTAGTGGTGCAGTGATAGTGTTGCCGCCTCACAGCAAGAGGTTCTCTGGATCGATTATTGGCTGGGGTTCCTTCTGTGTAGAGTCTGCATATCCTCTCTGTGGGTTTCTCCCACGTACAAAGACATGCATCTGGAGTGTTTCTCCCTGGGCCTCTGCTGAAAATTGGCTTCGTTCTAAGTCGGACTTTCCCAATTAACAAATGCTAAATAAAAAAAAATACCCAGTGTCCTGTTGTGTCCAGTTATTTGCAAGATCTACTGTGGCCAGGCCACCATAACTGCTGTGTATTTCTGACAAAGCAGTGGGATTCTGTACAGATGTATGTCACTAACTACTGGGTAGTATGTGGCCATGTGACCTCTGCACCACCAGGTATTATGTATCAGGACAGACTGGCATATGTGAATACATAAACTGTCTGGGCATACGTAGTTCAGTATTTACGTGATATACCCATGGCTATTAACATCCGCATTGTGAGGCGTGGTCCACATGTATCACATGAAGGGTATTTGTGTACACTTCTGGGCTGAACACAGAGTACCAGACTGTCCACATATATTGGTCATATCTCTGCTGTAGTCCACAGGATCATTACTGTGCTAGCAGTGGTACTGTACTACGATGCCCTTAGGATGTCTGTCAGTAGCCGTTTGCACACATGTCAAAAGCAGATGTGACCCCCTCACACACACAACATGTCTACTAAGACAACCCCTGTTACAGTAGCAACAGTCTACATATATACCTGCAGTACATACATGACATCTCCTTTCACTAAGAGGTTGGGACTATTGTGGGTTAGACATATCAATCTTTTT